>NW_025359645.1:0-3233 GCF_016433145.1 Gracilinanus agilis | reverse complement strand
AAATGCAAATCAAAACAACTCTGAGGTATCACCTAACACCTAGCAGAGTGGCTAAAATGAGAGAAGGGGAGAGTAATGAATGTTGGAGGGGATGTGGCAAAATTGGGACATTAATGCACTGCTGTTAGAGTTGTGAATAGATCCAACCATTCTGGATGGCAATTTGGAATTATGCCCAAAGAGCGATAAAAGACTGCCTGCCCTTTGATCCAGCCTTACCATTGCTGGGTTTGTACCCCAGAGAGATCATAGATAAATAGACTTATACAAAAATATTTATAACTGTGCTCTTTGTAGTGACAAAAAACTGGAAAGCAAGGGTGTGCCCTTCAATTGGAGAATGGCTGAACAAATTGTGGTATATGTTGGTGATGGAATCCTATTGTGCTCAAAGGAATAATAAACTGAAGGAATTCCATGTGAACTGGAAAGACTTCCAGGAATTGATGAAGAGTGAAAGGAGTAGATCCAGAAGAACATTGTACACAGAGACCAATACACTGTGGTAAAATTGAATGTAAAGGACTTCTGTACTAGCAGCAATGTAATGACTCAAGACAATTCTGAGGGATTTATGGAAAAGAACGATACCCACATTCAGAGGAAGAACTACAGGAGAGGAAACACAGAAGAAAAAAACAACTTCTTGAACACTTGAGTTGATGAGGACATGATTGGGGATGTAGACTTGAAAGGACCACACCAATGCAACTATAAATAATATATAAATAAGTCTTGATTGATGACACATGTTAAAACCAGTGGAAATGTGAGTTAGCTATGGGAGGAGGAGTTTGAGGAGGTGAAGGGGAAAGTAAAAACATGAATCATGTAACCATGGAAAATATTTCTAAAAATAAAATTAATTTAAAAAATTAAAAATAAAATAAAGAATTTAAAAAACAAAAAATGGACAGAATTTATTTCAATGCTAATAACCATAACAACTATAAATATTAACCCAATTTCAAGATTTCATCTGTTCTGGTAGATTATAATTTCAATCACTCTCTGCCTCTTGGCTTTTCAACCTTTTGGTGTCCATTAATTCCTTCCCCATTGCCTTCAAACAATGCCGAATTTCCCCGGGATTTAAAAACAATACATATAAACACTTTGGTTTAGGTGTTCAGGGAGGACTACTATTTCTAATGAAGGAGTTTGCTGAGTCCCTTTCAAAAGAAAACACTATGTTAATGTTGTCTCTAATTTAGTCAAATGGTTGATCATTGGGTTGGTTGTTGACCTTTGTACTAAAATAAGACTAAAATAGTGTCATTCATTGTGCGATGTCTTTTGACTTGTGCACAAATTGATTTTCTGTGATGACACATGTATAATCTACATCAAATTACTTACATTTTCAAGGAGGAGTGTAGGGAATGATTTAGGTAAAGAATTTAGAACTCAAAAATATCACAACAATTTTCATGCACAAAAAGGAAAATAATAGGTTCTCTCATGCTAATGTTACAGAATTACAAAATAAAAGATGATGAGGCAAAAATAATTTTCTCTGTGACAATTCTCTGGTTTTATTAAATTTGTTGTTGAGTTATCAAGAAAATTTAAGTATTTGTAGTATCAAAATATTTGTAGTAAAATGATTTGAAGTCCTTTAACTCTTATAGGATAATAAACTTCTCCATTTTGATTGTATCTTCCTAAGGAACCAGTATATGATAAAGTTTTGTAATCAACAGAAATATATTAAAATGTATGTTATTTCTTACAAAATCCATATGGATCATTAAGACCAAAGTATTCGTCATAAACTTTTTCTTCTAAATTCTAGTAAAATAACTTCATCCTAATCATTATTATAGATCTCCTCTTTTCTTTTATACATTTGTTTTAAAATTCTGTATCAGTATATTTACTTTTGACTACATTCATGCAGAAGCCACTACTGCAGAGCATTTTTAATTTCTTCTTAAGAGTCTAGTCAGTTTATTAATGTAGAGTATAGAAATCAAGTCAAGAAGACTTGAGTCAAGCATTTCTACTTGTGTGATGCCTGGAAAAAGTCACTTAATGTATCTCTAATTCAGTTTCTCCATCTGTAATATGCAGATAATTTTAGAACATTGCTCTTAAGATTCTTGTTAGGTTCAAATAGGATATCACAAAGGAAGTGCTTTGCAAATTCTATATCTTCTATATAAATGCTAACTTTCTTGCCACTTCATAAGGTCTATTTAAAGACAAACCACTTTCAGTTCTGCTTGATGAGTCTAATATTATATAACAAATGGGAGTAGTTAGTATTGGTCTGTGTACTGACTATATTTTTCAAAAAAATTATTAAAAAGAAATTTCAACCTATGTATCATGCACACTGTGAACATCTATCAATTCTCTTTCTGCCTTTACAGAATGAAGTATTAATCTTTCTAAGATTGCATTGGGGATGATGAGTCCTTGACATTTTCAGAGATGTATCATATCTAACTTTCTAAAATTTTATTCAACTCCGTAATATAATCTTTTTAAATTTTTTCTTAGACTTATCTAATTGAAATAGGAAAAAAATTGATATCATCCACTAGTATAGATTGATTGTCTATTTCCTCCTATAGCTCATTTAAGTTCTTCCTTAAAAATTTGGATTCTATACTATTTTGGTGTATATATTTGCTATTGATGTTACTTAGCTACCAATGGAACCTTTTATCAAGATGAAACTTCCTTCTTCAACTCTTTTAATTAGGTCTATTGTTGCTTTCATCTAAGAGAGTTTTTTGTTTACTTTTACTTCAGCCGAAGCTCAATAGGCTCTACTAAAGCCCCATAAACATAGTCTCTCTTTTTCTTCCTATTTTAAATGTGTTTCTTTTAAACAATATTTTGTAGTATTCTGAGTTTAATCAACTCTACTATCTGCTTGTGTTTTATGGATTAGTTCATTCCATTTCCATTCGCAGTTATGATTGCTGTATGCTTTCTTTCATCCTATTTTCCCTTGTTTATCCTTCTCTTTAGCATTTTTCCTCATGGGACCATTGGGGTTATCTTGTTATAATATTAATGATAATTTAGTCCTTCACAACTGATCGTTGTACAATATTTCTGTTACTATATAAAGTGTTCTCTTGCTTCTCCTGTCTTCACTAATGTCAAATTAAAAAGTCAAGCTATCAATATATTTTCATAATAAATATGTTCCTGAAAATAAGATCCTCAGGAATTATTTTAGTTTTAAAATTAAAATATTATTATATTTTATTTTTAAT
>NW_025359644.1:0-9248 GCF_016433145.1 Gracilinanus agilis | reverse complement strand
ATTTAAATGTGAATAAGTATAATTTAAATATAATTTAAAATTATTAATTAAAAATAAATAAATCTTAATCAAGAATGGAAAAACATTTAAAGCAATTTTTCTCTGATAAAAGTCTTATTTACCAAATTTAGAATGGATTAAATCCAATGTACCATAAACAAGATCCATTCCTCTGTCCTCAAAAATGCCCAAAATATTGGAAGAGGTTATTTTCAAAGGAATAATTCAAAATTATGAACAATAAAAAATCATTAATAATTTTGGCAATCAAAATTTAAACAGCTCCTGGGTAATGAGAATGATATTACAACAACAATAATAATAATGATAATAATAACTAGCATTGTTGCCGTTGAAATTTCAGGAGGGCATCAGGGTTCATGCAACTGTAATCCTTGCAAGAGATTATGGCCAGCTGAGTGTGGAGGGGATGAAAGCTGGCTTAATTTAGTTCAGCACTGGATCTGCACCAAGATATTTGTTTTTGAAAGTTTGATGTGATATTGTTGACTAAACATATCTTATTTGGGGATGGTTGGTGGAGGATGGTTGAGGAGGCAACTGATATATATCAACCATAATAAGCCCACTTTTCTTTGAAAGCAAGATGAGAGGAATTCCTGGTTCATAGGAAATATGTTTTATATAAATATTTTATATTGAATTAAAAAAACTAATTGATGTTAGACAGTTACATCATATTACTATTTATAACATATTTTATATTATTGATAATATAATTTATACTTCAATATTACATGTTTATTGAGGGACATATTCATTATCACTGGTTAGAAAATAAAGATATGACTCATGGTTGATATTGAGGAGAATATAGTGAAAAGAGTATATGAGCAAAGACAACATTAAATCTACAAGTGTAGTCCTAGAAACCAGAGAAAGAGAAATAGCCTTTTTCTAGATATCTGATTGTCAATGTCAATGGGCATTAGGATAAATACTTACATAATCCATAGCTAGACTTGCTTAGACATTCACTTTGACAGAACAAGTAGGAGGGATTGGATGAATACCCCAGTTGCTAATAAATGCTACAAAATAACATATTAATGCAATGTGAGAAATGATGGTGAAAGAATCATAGCTTAAGACTTGAAATACAAGCAAATCTAAACAACTAATTTAACAGATCAGAACACAGCCCTGGAGAGGTTGTGACTTGCCCAGCAAGGATGAGTCCAATGCAAAATTTGGTGTTTCCTGAATCTAAATCCAATGCTGTATCTCTTATACCATATAGCTGTAATATGATAAATATAGGAATACATGGAAAGACATATGAAATGATACAAGGAAAAGTAGGCAGAAGCAGGAAAACAATAAATTCAATAAACATCATGATGCAAATCAGAACAAATAAAATAATAAATGAAATTAAATGAGGAAAAATTATAATGACTAAAAATTCCCCCAAAAGATCTGAAAATATGAAAGACTACGAATGTGGGAAATTGTGTATAACATTAGATTTTTCTGATTTGTTGGTTAGTTTTAGTAAACTTTTTATACTCTCTGTTTAATTCTTTGTATAAGGGATAACTATAGGGAGGAAATAAGATAGGCTGAAAAATTCAGGTGATACAACCAAAATTCCATTTCATAATTAATATATACACAAATTTAATAAGATCATCTATTTATTTTACAAATGCAGTGCTCAATGACTTCATTGGCTTGTTATAAAGTAGAAAGATTAAAAAATATTAATTGGAAAAACACACCTAGGTAAGAGGGCATATTCTCAGAGAAAGTGATTATATTAAAGTATAAAAAGCATGTTATTTTAACTATAGGAAAATTATATTAAACCAGGGATCTGATGTTTTAAACCAAGCCCACATATAGAGAAGGTTGGTTATTGGAGCTTTTAAAAATGAAATAACTTTTCAGGATTGTGCTCAGTTCAGGAGAGGGCTAATTCCATGTGATCAAGATTAGAAAAAAAATTAAGGAAATAGGGCACTTTAATTCACAGAGCAATGTTAATGTTTCTGGGTACGTGGTGCTACTATAAATCAAATGAAAACAAAACCAACCAATCAACAACAACAACAAAATCAAAGTTAAAGACAAGGTAGGCCTTAAAGGAATTTGACAAAAGGTAATATATGATGGCTTTCTTCCATTTTAGAATTTCCAATAGCTTGAGAACAGATGTGCAACTGTTCCTTGGGAAAAGTGAATTATGCACATCAAACTGTCATTACATTTTTCACAATCATATTTTCATCACATCACCTGCTGTATGTCTTTGGCTGATTAGCTATGTATCCTGTCTCATCCCTGGTTCAGAGAAAATCTTTAATCTCTTTTCATCCCACATGGGAGCCCATTCTTCCCTCTGATATAACTCCTGATTAAGATTTACTGGTAGAATGAATGCTCATTAGTATTTTTTAAATATTAGCAGCAATGTCAATAACATTATTGGGACTGGAGAAATTTCCTGGAAGCAACATTTTAAATAGTTAAAAATGAGAAATTCTCAAACCCTGTCATTTTCACATGAGTGGTATCCTTTTTCAGACTTTAAGTTATGTTTGAAAATGAATAATGTTAAGTAAAAATGAAGCAATGATAATATAATCAATCAAAAACTTTATTTATATATAAATATATTTACTCACTCAACATCTAAATAGTAAGTGCCTACTCTCTTCTAAAGCTACAGGTACTGAGAATACAAAAAAGAATAGAAAAACCATCTGCTCTTAAACCATTTTGTACTAAAGAGGAGTGATCTAATTTATACCCCAATAGTTGCATTTAATAACTTCCTTGATCTTATTCTAGTATAGTTATCAGTCAGGTTATACCCAATACTCACTTTTGTAGTTCTTATAATGTAACACTTCAGAGAATGTATGTAGGAGAAAAAACTTCTAAGAGAGTAGATGATCTTCCACTGTTCACCTTTACTTCTATTTGTATGAGCAGGAATATTTATTAGGTCTAGGATATATTTTTTTTATTTTTTCACCTAATCAAAAAAGCCATACAATTGAATACTTTAAATATATATTTCAGTTTGATTTACATTGCATACATTCACCTTGCAATGGGACAAAGGAATAGAGACAACGTAATAGTCTGAGCATATAATATTGTGCTACACAAATATTAGTTATTTAACTAGCAATTTCTATTTGATTGACAACATGTAATCACGATTAGATGACAAAACACATCTGAAATGAAGCTAATCCTTCCTTTATAACCAGTTATCACAAACCTGTTCTTTATCCAGTTAATTTGTTTGGCCAGGAGGCTGGTCTCTCCTACTATTTATTAAAAGTAAATAGTTCACCTCAATATATGCTAAGAAAAGGAAAACTAATTTATTAAATGCTTATGTCAAGCTCTGTGTTAATCGTTTTGCAGATATCTCTTTTCATCTGTTGTCTAAAATGGTTTTAACCATATTAATTTCATGATTCTTCTTATATATAAGGAATCATATGATTTTATTTTTCCATCTCCATATCCTATTATGACTTCATCTGTAATCTATAGATGATGAATGCTACATGCTACTTTAATAACTTTGGTTAAATTTCTTAATTTATTTGGGCCTCTGTTTTCATATCTACAAAATGCTACTCCTTGAATTTGTCCAATTTGTAATAAAATAACTGAGACAAACTCCACAGTCAGTAGCTTTTTTAGTCAAGGGATCCTTCTTCTCTCCCAAAAAGAGATCCCTCCATTCTCCAGTATCTTAGATCCTTCAGTGCCCAGCCTTGTCCTTAAATGCCTGATCAATCTAGGCATCAGTGCATTCTCATTGATGAATCACAAACTTTTGGTACACTCCTTGTTCAAGTTGCTACCAAACAATAAGGTAGACATATAGCAACCAGCCCATCTAAAATCCATCCTCATGACTATTGAGTCCTAAACTAATATGATTCAATATTAGGTCAAGCCTCTTGTCCAGGCCTTTCTGGCATATATAATTAGGAGAAGGTGATAAAGGTGTGGAGGAGCTCAATATAGCATGGGATTTTTCATTGAAGCTTGTGACATCTGTGTGGAGGCTCCCGTCAAGCTACTCTGAGGGGGATTAGGGAGGAATGTAGGAAGGTAGGATGGAATGGGAGAAAGGCGAGATGAAGGTAGAGGAAGGGAAAGGAAAGTAGTGGACCCCAGCCCCATGGGGGAAATTGACCAGAGCCCTTCATGGGCTCAAATAAAAGATCAGAGAGCAACTTAGGTTTAGAATAGCTAGGTTTTATTTAAATTATGAAAGGGAAGGTCTAGGGAATACTAGGAGGTAGGAAAAAAGGAAAAAAAGGTGCTAATAGAGAGATCAGGGTCTCAGGGTAGAGAGCACTCCAGAGTAGAGAGAGGTCAGGGTAGAGGACTCAGCTTCCAGAATAGAGAGCTAGTGAGAGCTCAGGGTAGAGAGCAGAGCTTCCAGGGTTGAGAGAGAGAAAAGGCACTAAACTTTCTTCTTTATACTTTCCCTGACACCTCCCACAAAGGAAGAAGGAGTTATCAGGGGAAATTGTAGCAAGGATCCCTGGGAGACATAGTCTTCCAGGGCTTACAGTCATTCCAAATGACACACAACCTAATGTTTAACATGAGTAGAAATATTTATTATAGGTTTATTATAGAAAACAACCTATTAAACTATAATCTAAACCTAGTTTCCTTTGATTATTGCCTATTAATAAGTAACTAATTACTAAACTATGAAATCAAATTAAACTACATAATACTGATTAGAACTAATCAGAGGAAGGACATCTAGGTTAAGATGGCTCCAGAGTAGAAGCAGGGCTCTTAAATCTCCTAACCAAGTGATACATGATACCTCAAAAGGATACCAAAGAAAAATCCAGAAGAATGAAGGGACTTCACAATAGGGCACAACATTGAAAGTACATGGGATTTGGGCATTTCCATGCTATAAGGGGGTGAAATAGCGCTCACTAAAACATGAACTGATCAATCTGCCCCCACCCCCCACCTTCCTATAGTACCAGAGCCAGCACACAAGAGTTAGAGCAAACATGGGGCATTCACTAAGTCACTAAGTTCTTGGAAACTAACTAGGATCACCAGGGGCTTGCTCCTGAGAGCAGCAAGACTTAAGGCACCAAGAGGCTAGAGAACACGGATTTTGATTGCCAACCTTGAGCAATGTCCTTGGGCACAGACCTAGAGAGGAGGGGTGATAGACTGTGGAAGCAGCGTGCTTGGATTTGTGAAGGAGCCTTGGGCAGAGGAGCAAGCAAGGTGACCACCAGGAGGCTTGACCCTGAGATCAACTAGACTTGAAGCCCCAGGAGCATAAAAAGTGCAGACTTTACGAGCAAGGATAAAGCTGAGAGGCGAGGTACTGTGCTATGACTCAGGCAAAAATGCTCCACAACTCTATACACTGAGAGCCAGCCTGCCTCATCCAGACTTCTGACTGAGAAGGAAAAACCAACATAATAATGGCAAACAATGTCGAAGAACTAACCAAGAGGAAAAAAAAGAGGAAAGCATTAACACTCAATAACTTTTACACAGAAAAATCCAGAAAACAGAGCAGACAGCAGAAGAGGACAAACAAGGAAACACATCCAAACCTTCCCAAAAAAAAGAAAATTGGTCACAAGCTCTTCAAGAGTTGAGATAATGAGAAAGATGGAAGAGATTTGGCAAGAAAATTGGGAAATAGCTCAAAAGGAAATTAACAGGTTAAAAGACAGAAACTCCCTATTGGAGAAAGATGCCCAAAAATCAAATGAAATCATAAGCAAATTGGAGACCCAAATTAAATAGCAGGAAACCATGAAAAACACGATAGACCAAATCGAAAAGGAAAAGCAGTCTCTAAAGACCAGAATTGAGCAAGTAGAAGCCAGTGATCTTGCAAGACAGCAAGAGCTAATGAAGTCAAAAAAATGACATAATAGAAGGAAACATGAAATATCTCACTGAGAAAAAGATAGATCAAGAAAACAGGTCTGGAAGAGACAATTTGAGAATCATTTGTCTTCCTGAAAAATCAGAAATTTGGACACCATACTACAAGAAATCATCCAAGAAAACTGTCCTGAATATCTTTAACAAGAGGGCAAAATAGACATTGAAAGGATCCATAGATCATCCTCTACACTAAATGCTCAAAAGTCAACCCCCAGAAATATAAATGCCAAATTCAAGAGTTTCCAAGTTAAGGAAAAAATATTACAAGAAGCCAGAAAGAGATAATTCAGATATCAAGGAACAGCAACCAGGATTACACAGTATCTGACAACCTCTATGCTAAAAGACCACAAGGTATTGAATATTATATTCAGAAAGGCAAGAGAACTGGGTCTACAAGCAAGGATCACCTACCCATCAAAACTGACTATATACTTCCAGGAGAAAGTATGGACATTCAACGAGATAGAAGATTTCCAAATATTTGCAAATAAGAGACCTGAACTAAATGGAAAGTTTGATATCCAACCATAAAAATCAATATAAACATGAAAAGGTAAATAAGAAAGAAAGGGGAATGAAAGAAAACTCTTATTTTTAAATGTATGTCTTTAAGAGCTTTAATAAGATTAAATTATTTGTATTCCTATATGGAGAAATGTTATGTACAATTTTCAAATTTTTTTCTCAAAATTATTGTAATTAGAAGAATTATTCAGATGGAGAGGTTGGAGTACTAAATGGTCTAAGATGATATGGAAAAAAGGGGGGTGGGAAATAGAAGATGGCACCAAGATAAACTTGAAGGAATAAAAAAAATAGGATATTCTATACCACACAAAGAGGGCATGGGAAGGGGAGGGGATGAATACTATTATAAGAAGGAGAGGAAGAGAGCATTAATAGGAAATACTTAAACCTTACTCTCAGCAGAATTAATCCTAAGAGGGAAGAGTAGCTATATCCATTGGGATATCAAATTCTATCTTACCCAATGGATAAAGTCAGAAGGGATAAACCAAGGAGGGCAGTGGGATGGGGAGTTCAAAAAGGGAGGAGAAGGGAGAAGGGAGGGAAGTAAACTGAGGGAGGAGATAATGGGACTAATTTAAAACAAACCAATGGCTTAAGAGGAAATAGCTCAAGAAGAATGGGCAGAACTAAGAGAGCATATCAACATGTTGGGGAATACCCAACTGATAATTATAACTCTGAATGTGAATAGGATGAACTCACCTATAAAACAGAAGCAAATAGCAGAGTGGATTAAAAACCAAAATCCTACTATATGTTGTCTACAAGAAACACACATGAGGCAGGTAGACATACATAAAGTAAAAATAAAAGGCTGAAGCAAAATCTATTGGGTTTCAACTAAGAAAAGGAAGGCAGGAGTTGCAATCATGATTTCTGAGAAAGCCAAAGTAAAAATAGAACTGATTAAAAGAGATAGGGAAGGTAATTACATCATGATTAAAGGCAGTATAGAGAATGAGGAAATAACTGTGCTCAACATGTATGCATCAAAAGGTATAGCATACAAATTTCCAAAGGAGAAACTGGCAGAGCTCAAGGAAGAAATAGTAAAACTTTATTAGTGGCAGACTTAAATCTTCCTCTATCAGATCCAGAAAAATCAACCAAAAATTAAAAAGAAAGAGATAAGAGAGATGAATGAAATCCTAGAAAAAAATAGAGTTAATAGATATGTGGAGAAAAATTAATAGGGACAAAAAGGAATATACCTTCTTTTCAGCTGCACATGGTACATTCACAAAGATTGACCATGTACTAGGGCATAGAAACATGGCAAACAAATGCAAAAGAGCAGAAATAATAAATGCAACCTTTTCAGATAATATTGCAATAAAATAATAATTAGTAAGGGCACATGGAAAGGCAAATCAAAAATTAATTGGAAATTAAATAATATGATTCTCCAAGATAAGTTAGTTAAAGAACAAATCATAGAAACAATAATTTCATTGAAATAAATGACAATGATCAGACATCTTACCAAAATCTGTGGTATGCAGCTAAAGCAGTACTCAGGTGGAAATCTGTATCTGTGAGTGCATATATTAACAAACTAGGGAGGGCAAAAATCAATTAACTGGGTATATAAATCAAAAAAACTAGAAAGGGAAGAAATTAAAAACCCCCAGTTAAAAACTGAATTAAAGGAGAAATCAATAAAATTGAAAGTAAAAGAGCTATTAAATCCATAAATAAGACTAGAAGCTGGTACTTTGAAAAAAAAAACAAATAAAAATGACAAAGTACAGATTAATCTAAATAAATAAAGAAAAGAAGAAAACTAAATTATCATTATCAAATATGAAAAGGGAGACCTCACCTCTAATGAATAGGAAATTAATGCAATCATTAAAAACTATTTTTCCCAATTATATGGGAATAAATATAGCAATCTAGGTGATATGGATGAATATTTACAAAAATATAAATTGCCTGGATTAATGGTAGAAGAAATAGAATACTTAAATAATCCTATATCAGAAATAAATGAACAAGCCATCAAAGACCTCCCTAAGAAAAAAATCCCCAGGACCAGATTGATTCACACATGAATTCTATCAGATCTTTAAAGAACAACTAATCCCAGTACTGTACAAATTATTTGACATAATAAGCAAAGGAGTTCTACCAAACTCCTTTTATAACACAAATATGGTACTGATTCGAAAGCCAGGTAGAACAAAAACAGAGAAAGAAAACTACAGACCAATCTCCTTAATGAACATAGTGATTACGAGGGTTATTCATCATGATCAGGTGGGATTTATACAAGGAATGGAAGGATGGTTCAACATTAGGAAAAACATCCACATAATTGACCATATCAACAAGCAAACCAACAAAAACCAAATGATTATCTCAATAGATGCTGAAAAAGCCTTTGACAAAATACAACACCCATTCCTAATGAAAACATTAGAAAGTATAAGAATAGAAGGTCCTTTCCTAAAAATAATAAATGGTATATATCTAAAACCATCAACAAACATCATCTTAAATGGGAATAAATTAGAAGCCTTCCCAATAAGATCAGAAGTGAAACAAGGATGCCCATTATCACCTCTATTATTTAACATTGCCTAGAAACACTAGCTGTAGCAATTAGAGAGGAAAAAGAAATTGAAGGTATTAAAATAGGCATTGAGGAGACCAAGCTATCACACTTTGCAGATGATATGATGGTCTACTTAAGAAATCCTAGAGAATCAACTAAAAAGCTAGTGGAAATAATCAACAACTTTAGCAAAGTTGCAGGATACAAAATA
>NW_025359643.1:0-2535 GCF_016433145.1 Gracilinanus agilis | reverse complement strand
CTCTCTCTGCTGTCTCTGTCTCTGTCTCCTTACCCCCTCTTCTCTCTCTGTCCCCTTTTGTCTCTCTCCAACATTGTCTCTTCCTCTTCCTCTCCTATTTTGATCTCTCTCCCTCCCTCTTTCTTTTTTTTCCCCACCGACCTTCCTGTGTCTCCTCTATTTCTGTTTCTTTATCTCCAGGGCTCCTGGTTCTGAGTTAGGGAACTGGGAGGGTGGCCACTGAAGACATTGGAAGGGAGGGGCTGCTTTGTGGAGGGCCAGAGAGAAGTTGCAAGGTTAGACTTCCCCTTTTTTCTCTTACACAGGCAGACCTTTTAGAAGTCTCTCCACTGACTGTGGCTCATTGCTCTCCCAGCCCAGCAGGTGCCCAAAGGAAGAGCCCCAGTTTCCATGGCAACGCTCCTGGGCGTCACCTCCTTCCTATCCCTATCCTTCTCTTAAGAGGCACTAAATGGGGAAACAATAGTCTTTGTTGCTCTTTATATTCTGCTGTGCTGTGAGCAATGTGGATAGGTGTGTATGTTTGGGGGAAAATGTTTGTAGAGAAAATAGGGCAAGTCTAAGAAGTCCAGAAAATCTGGATTAATGAGCTCTGTCCTGTGAACCTGAAACCCTGATTTTGACAAAAATCATTTATTACAGTTCCTCCAATTCAGGGACCAAAATCTGTATCAGAGAACAGTTTTTTCTTCATTATTTAAATATAGGCATTAAATTATTATTATAGCTTTAGAGCTAAAAAAGACCTTATATATCACCTGGTTTATGCATTAGTACCCTTCATTTTACAGAGGAGAATATAAAGACTCCAGGAAGGAAATTACTTGACCAAGGTCATGGAGAAAGTAAGTAACTGATCTAGGATTCAAACTGAGGTCCTTTGGTTCCATATTCAAGGGTCTTTCTAAGATTCACTCACACTTCCTAGACCATCTCTACTGAAGAGACATGGATCAGAAAGTGGTTCATATTAGGAAATAAGGTACCTGGTTTCTTGCTTTTAGCACCAATTAGATATATAACCCTGGCTAAGTAAATTCAATTCTCTGAGCTTTGGTTTTCTCATCCATAACCCCTGGCCTATTGCATTCACAAGGCTATTGTTAGGATCAAGTGAAATAATGCCTGTATCTTTTTTAAAATGGCACCTATGATGATTATTATGAAATCATGTGCTTAGTATAATATGATAATCTTAGTATGGTTAATAGATTCATAAGACCTGAGCATGATCCTCAGTTTTGCGTTTTAAAAACTATGTAACAGAGGAAAAAGAGAAGGAACGAAGGGAGGAAAGAAAGAAAGAATGAATGAATGAATGAACAAATGAAATATGGATGGAAATAAGGAAGGAACAGAAGAAGGAAAGAGGAAGAAAAGAAGGAAGGAAAGGAGGGAGGAAGAAGCAAAGAAGGAAGTAAAAGGAGGAAAGAAGGAGAAAGGAAAGGAGGGAGAGAAGGCAGGAGAATAGGAAGGAAGAAGAGAGGGAAGGAAGGCATGATTTTTAAAATTATCTCTATAATTGATATGTATATAAGTTTATTTATATTTACAAATTATACTTATCGCATAATTACTGTCAGGCACTGTGCTAAGCACTTGCCAGATATTATCTCTTTGATTTTCACAACAACCTTGAGATAAAGGTTCTACTATTATTTGCACTTTACAGTTCAGGAAACTGAGGCAGGAAAAGGTTAAATGATTTGCCCAAGGCCACACATCGAGCATTTGGTTAACTTTGCTTGACCTCAGTATCCTCATCTGTTAAATGGAGGTTTTGGACCAGAAGATCATTCCTTATAACTCTAAGATTTATCATCTCCTCTAAGATCTGAGCTTCCCCTTTCTAATTAGGAAATATCCAGTCCTAACTTTTCTCTTCTTCCCCCTCCCCCCGCCAAATTATATCAGTTCGTTCAAGTTTCATCTCCCCCAGGAACCCTTCCAGATTACTTCTGTCTACATTGGCTCTTCTTGTCCTTCAGACACTAACAGAACAACACACTTTAGTATTTGGTTCAATATAATTTAGTGTGACTTGCTCATTGCTTCACAAATGTTCATGTGATTTCTACAAGGAGAAAATAAGCTAAAATAACATTGTGTAGTTGAATGAATTCTGAGTTGAGAATTAGAAGAAATAGGTCCAAATGCCTCCTTCTCTGCCTACTCACTATCAGGGTGACCTTGGCTAAGTCACTTCTTGCTGGACTCTGGTTTTCTCCTATGTAATTGGAGAGCATTTGGACTAGATGGGCTCTGAACTCCCTTTCAGCTCAAAATCTATGATCCTGAGATCAAGTCCTACATCTGATCCTTGAGGGAAGGGGCTACATCTTACCTTTTTTCTCATAATAGGAAAGTCAATATATACCTTTTGACTGCCTTGCTCTCTTCCCACACTTAGTAAAGGTCTAGGACCATAAAAGAGATGCAGAAAATGTCTGAGGAACTAGAGAATTCGAGAAAATTGAGAGGAGGCCATATGTACTAAGACCATTTCAGGGGCCTGGTAGGAAGTGGAAAAGATTC
>NW_025359642.1:0-5301 GCF_016433145.1 Gracilinanus agilis | reverse complement strand
CTCTTCTCCCTTGCAAAGCCAGAGACTAGTGCAAAATCCTACACAGCAGGATTCATTGTTTCAAACTACATAGATTTTATAAATGTATTATATATTATGTAATATATATATCTTGGAGGTCTGGTCATTGATCGAGTGCCAAATGTACCCGACTACTATCACCTAGGTCTCTGATGGCAAACTTATGACATGTATAGCCATTTTCGATGGCACGCAGTCCCATACAGAGAAGTATGGTACTGCATGACAAGGATAAAACATTTGTTGTAGTGTAGTGTAGACACTGTGCTGGAGGTCTGTAGGCCAAAACAACTGTCACTAAGTAGGTAAGTTAAATAATTAGGTTTTGGTTTATTAAATACAGTTATATATTACAATTATACATTTTTTGCTATTTAAACTATAAGTATGGGGAAATTATGTTTTTTTATCTCGAAGTGACCACCAGAGTTATGCTCGGTTTTTCAGCAAATTTTGACACACCAAGCTCAAAAGGTTACCTGTCACTGACCTAGGCCATATCTCTCCATTATCCACAAAAACAGAATGAGTCACATTGTCAAATTCTCGTATAGTTAGTCTAGATAAATTATTTTTGAATTATTCCCTTAATCTACCAGTCTTAGTAACCCTTAATTTTGAAAAGCAAAAAAATTAAATCAGCATGATTTTGAAAAAGACATATTAGATCTTAATGATTACAGCTTCATTTTTAAGAATTTTTAAGCCATATTTTAATAATATTTCAATATTTTGCTCAAAGTTGAAATTCAATTCACTTGCCTATACTTTGAGGCTTCTTTTCTTCCATTAAAAAAATTGGACAAAAACTCATCCTTTTCCATCTCATAGTGCCTGTTTGTTGTATTTTCTGTGATTTTTCAAAGAGCTTGTGCCTATCATTTCTTTCACTTATCTATCAATTAGCTTCATTAGGCCTAGTGACATAAAGTCAGTGAAATGCTCTCTTGTTTTCTTTAGTTACCTTGTGACTAAATTCTTTATTAAACACCAATGTGGTTCCCATTAAAAGTTCACCAGTAGTCAGAATTAAAACTTTCCCCTGATGAACCTGGGACATGTTCTCACATGAACCCGCATAGTATCTGCCAACACAAATGCAAAGTACAATGGAAGTAAGATACCTGTGTATGCTTTACTAGGCACTTGGAAAATCTAGTACTTTCAGACCTCTATGTCCTTTCTTTCTTAGATGAGCTATCATAAGGCTTCTTCATGGGCATAATGTCCTGGCTGAACAAAGATCATTCAGCTGGCCTGCCAGAGTATTCCCTCCACAGCTTGACCCTGGGTTGTGTAAGTATTAAAATTAATGGTTTGGCTAAATATATGAAAATTATAAATCTTTTATTTATAGAGAAATACAAAAGGATAGAAAAGACATTAACCTATCTAACTAAATATTATTCCAGTGCTTGACTCAGCCAGGACTTGTTAACCTTCAATCAGAATTAAACTATCTCCAGAAGAGAGGAAGGGAAAAACCAGCTATCCACTCACCCAAGACAATGACTGGAGCTGAAGATGACTGACTCCTGAGGTCTACTTTCTTCTTTGAGCTGACCTTCTTCTTGAAGCTGACCTCCTTCTTGGAGTGACTCTTGGAGTTCACTCTCTCCTTCTTGGAGTGACTCTCTTCTTGGAGTCCACTCTCTACTAGCCTCCTTCACCAGACTTCCTGCTCAGGGATTTTCATGGCTTTTATGGTGGTTTCCTGTCCCTGACCCTTTTCATGGGGCCAGTCACAGTTTCCAAATTGTCTGAGTTCTCACTTTTGGAACCACACCTTTCTGAGTGTGTGAACTCTTAAATTTCTGGCTTATTCTCAAGTAAGGTGTGAACTCACTAAGTGGTTTGTGAGCTCCTCAACTCTTAAGTTTCTGGCTTGTTCTCACCTAGCATCAAGTAAACACTCTAGGTCTCCACGACTGGATTGACTCAAGCTGCCAAATTGCCCATCAATCTACCTAATTCTTCCAAATGATAATGCTTCAGATTTTTTAAGGAGGTTATAATATTTTCTCTAATTATTCTCTTCTCCAAGTTTAAGACCAATCAATAAATCACCAAGCATTTATGTAAACTCTTAGTTTATTCCAGACACTGTGCTGGATACAGGGGATATGAATACAAAGAGAAATAATCCCCACTCTTACATTCTAATGGAAGAGACAAGACATATACATGTGAGCATATAAATAAGAAATATATTAAAATAAATATGAACAATTAAAAATAGCAAAAAACAAGGTAATTTGGGAAGGAGGACGCTAATAGTTGTGGGAGAACAGAACAGAGCCTACAGGTCTGCTCAGGTTAAGGGGGCATGATATAGATGGTGTTAACAAAAGAGACTGAAAAGAAATAGATTGAAGGAGAACCAGGAGAAAGAAGTAATTTAAAAATCCAGGAAACAGACAATCCAAGAAGAAAAGATTCAGAAGAGAGTGATGGTTATTATCTTCGTCTCAAAATCCTTTAATATCATCCCTTATTTTTCCCTTTTTTCCCCACAGATTTTGACAAATTACCTTTTTCTTTCCCCGAGTCAATCCTTTCACATATTCTCCATTACATCACTTATTTTCTTCTCTAACAAATTACAACCTAGATCATTATCCACTCCTCTCTTTCTAATCTTGTACCTCTCCCATACATACTGAAATAATAAATAAATGTAGTAGATAAGGTTTAGGTGGTTTTCTTTCTAGACACTAAGTCTTCCAAGGAGAACCTGACAAGTTACCACTCAGTTATAAACCAGAGTTTTATTTAACTAGGACAAGTAGGGGGAAAGGGAGTGGGATGATCTAACTGGATCTTAAACCTAATTCCTCCCACCAAAGTCCAATAGGATTTGAATAGATGTAACTACACTAAATCTCTACCTACCTACAGATCCCCACTACATGTACTATATCCTAACCAGAATCCCACCCAGCCCCCTTTGCTAGTAATTCAGAGTAAGGGAAAGCTGGAAGGTCCACAGGTCCACTGGGTCAGCAAGGGAGATATTTCGCACCAGTTGTCCTCTGAGGTTATTAGGAGTCCAGAAGAATCACAGCAGTAGCAGGTATAAATCCAATAGGATGGGGAGTAAGGATTTTGCTCACACAGTCCACCTGTGGAGTCTAAACCAAAATCAGCCACTTCCTAGCAGGTGAAAGGCTTGAAGGATAAGTCCACACAGAAAAGGTCTTCCTCCAGAGAAAGAGCAAAGTCCAACCAACTGTCCCCCTCGGAGTCACTGTCTCCAAGGTTCTGGAATTCTCTCTCAGCCTCTGCCTTGGTACTTCCTGCTTTCCCTATAACAGTACTAATTCCTTTCCTATTGACTTCAAATATGTCCATATCATCCTCATCCTTTGCAAACAAAACAAAACAAAACAAAGAACCTCCACCAGAATTTAACAAATCCTCAAGATTTCCTCCACTATGTCTCTTCCCATTCTCAAAGGAACACTTTGGAAAAGTAACATGACAGACCAAAGATGGAATGCCTTGTACAAGGGAAGAACAAACTACTTTGGTTTTTTAATTGTTTTTTTTTAATGTATTTATTTTTCTAATTTTTAAATTTTTTTCAGTTACACGTAGAAATAATATTGGACAATTTTTGTGACATTTTAGAATTTAGAATTTCCGTTTTCCTCCCCCCACAAGTAGTGAATAGTTTGATATAAGTTTTATACTTTCATGTAATACATATTTCCATATTCTTCATGTCCTCAGACACATATCACATGTACAATAGAAATTTAATAAGGAAATATACTGGAAGATGGAATTTTTTTTATCTGCTTTCAGACTCCAACAGTTTCTTCTTTGGCTGTGGATAGCATTTAAATTATGAATTCCTTGGGGTTATCTTAAAGACTTGCTTTGCTGATAATGGTTTAATCCTTCACAATTGATCATTATATAATATTTCTGTTACTGTATACATTGTTTTCTTGGTTCTGCTCACTTCACTTTGCATCAGTTAATATAAGTCTTTCCAGGACTTTCTGAACTCATACTGTTCATTGTTTCTTATGAAGCAATAATATTCCATTGCAACTGTATACCACAACTTGTTTAGTCATTCACTAAGTGATGGACAACTCCTCAGTTTCCAATTCTTTGCCCTTACAAAAAGAGCTGCTAAAAATAATTTAATACAGGTATTCTTTTCCCTTATCTCTGATCTCTTTGGGATATAGTTCCAGCAGTGATCTTGCTGGGTCAAAGGGTCTGCAGAGTTTTGTGGCCCTTTGAGGCTGGTTTCATATTGCTTTCCAGAATGGTTGTATCAGTTCATAGTTATACCCACAGTGTATTAAGGTCCCAATTTTCCCACATCTCTTCCAACATTTATCATTTTCCTTTTCGGTTATGTTAGTCAGTCTGATGGCGTGAGGTAGTATCTCAGAGTTGTTTTAATTTGCATTTCTCTAATCAATAGTGATTTGGAGCATTTTTAAAAATATGACTATGGATAATTTTAATTTCTTCCTCTGAAAACTACCTGTTTATGTCTGTTGATCGTTTTTTCAATCAGGGACTGCTTGGTATTCTTATAAAGTTGACTCCATTCTCTATATATTTGAGAAATGAGACTTTTGTCAGCAACAATTGCTGTAAATTTTTTCCAAAATTTATTGTTTTCCACCTAATATTGGTTGCATTTGTTTCGACTGTACAAAACCTTTTTAATGTAATGTAACCTAAACAGTCTATTTCATTTTCCATAATGTTGTCTGTGTCTTAATTTCTAAATCAAGTATCCGTTTGGACTTGGTCTATGCCTAATCTCAGCGGGCCTGCTTTCCAGTTTTCCCAGCAGTTTCTGTCAAATAATGAATTCTTTCCCCAAATGCCATTTTGACTAAAAGTTAAGTTTAGGATGAGAATTAGTGACTCGTATACTTAGAAAGGTAAACTGGAGAAAGATTATCAAGGGTTTGAATACCAAACACAGGAACTTTTATCCACAAGGTAATAGGAAGTCCAAAGAGCTTTTTGGGAAGGATAATGGCATGGTGGTAGATATGCTTTAAGAATACTAATTTGGAATTAAATGGAATTTAAGCTGGAATTTAAACTGGAATAAAGAAAAAGAGAACGTCAGCCTGTGTAATTCCGGGAGGAAAACGAAAGTAAAAGAGAAAGGTTCCACCGAGACTTGAACTCGGATCGCTGGATTCAGAGTCCAGAGTGCTGACCATTACACCATGGAACCAGCCAGGAGGACAGTTCTTGAGAATTTTATCTGACGCAGAAGCGCTGTATATATATATA
>NW_025359641.1:0-3404 GCF_016433145.1 Gracilinanus agilis | reverse complement strand
TCCTTCGTTCCTCTGGACTCGTTTTTATTTCCCCTTGAGGGGTTCTGTATGCTTCGGTCAGGAGAGATCGAGCAGCTGCTCCTTACACTGCCGCCATCTTAACCAGAAGCTATATTAACTAAGTTTTCCATGTTCCATGAAACCTCCACTTTTGCCTAAGCAAAATCTATTGTTGTTCAGTCAGGCAGGTCTCACACTTCATGACCTTGTGGACCATAATATGTCAATACTGTTCATTGGGCTTCTGAGGAAAGATAATGCAGCGGTTTGCCATTTCCTTCCCTAGTGGATTAAGGCTAACATAGATCAAGTGACTTTTTTCAGGGTCACATACCTCGTAAGTGTCTGCAACTGAATTTACTCAGGTATTCCTTACTCCATGACCAGCACTCTATCCAATGAACCACTTTGCTGCTTCTAAACTGTTTTTCTCGTATTTCATTTATATTTTATCAATAATATTCCTGATCTAAAAAAACATCCATACTGATCATAAACATTTTACCTTAATAGCAAGAGCCTTCACTCTCTCCCTGCCTTCTCCTGTCCACCGATTCTCACCTTGGTTCACTGTTAATCTCTAAGTGGTGCAGCAAATAGAGTGCTTGGTATGGAATCAGAAATACCTAAATTTAAATCTGGCATCAGATACTTACTAGTTGTGTGACCCTGGGTAAGTCACCCAACTGTTTTTATTTTAATTTCCTCATTTGTAAAATGAGCCAGTGAAGATAATATAAAACACTTTCTTTATCTTTGCCAAGAAAACGCCAAAAAGGGGAGGGTCACAAAAAGTTGGACATGACTGAAAACAACTTTTTTCTTTACATGAACTGAGGCAACCCATTCTACTTGTGAGGATTGTCCCACTCACTATATACTACAAGTAAAGGACAGAAGAGTCTTTGAAAATGCTTTAAATTTTTTTTATTCATCTCCCTACCACCTCTAAAGTGAGAAGATTCTCTGATTAACGTCCAATAAAAGTTATTTTTTTTCTATCTTTTCTGAATTATGAGGTGAGGAAAGCAAGTCTACTTATTCATTAATTCCTAGTACCATTTATGGGTTATTGTAAATTTAATATCAATCAGTGGGAAATAATTCCTAAGAATTAGAGCTATTCCAAAATGGAATGGGTTGCTTTTGGAGGCAGGGGTAAGTTACTTGACTAATTACTTATTGATTGAATGAAAGAATGAATGATCCCTCAATTTAAGTCTTCAAGTAAAGGTTAGATGATGAACTATTGAATATACTACCAGGGAGGTACTTATTCAAAAATGAATTGGAATAAATAGCCTTTGAGATCCTTTTCAACACTGACATTCTGTGATTTTATAATCCTGCCATTAACCTTCAGTAGCTCCACTTTTGAAGTCTAAGTGTCTTACTAATACTATACTCTCCATATCTTTAACACATTATCTACTTACCTCAGTTTAATTGATGGCATACTTTACCACCTATCCCAGAGTTTTCTGTCTTCACTGTCTCCTGCTGTCAACCTTGGCAACCTCAACCTACATATTATTTACTCAAAGGGAGCCTCAGAGCTCTTTTCTCCTCAGGACATTCAATCTTGCAACATTTCAGCTAATTCACCATGACCAAAACCCCTGAAATTTACAGCAAATGACAACCTATTATTTCAATACAAAAGTTGAGGCGTATAGAAGAATTCAATTCCTTGCCTCTGATTTTCAAAACTCAGTATTTCCATTAATCAGCTCTTTTCTTCTCTCAAAAGAGGATTGCTAGCTATGAAAGGTCCCTCAGCCTTTGTTTTTTATTTGAGCACTTCTCCCTCTGATATCAAATGATAACCAGACTTCTTTACTTTATAGATCTACAATTTCTCACACTAACTTCAACTCACCTGCATGTAGAATTGTATATAGTTCACTGCAGTTTTTTTAAGTCCTACTTTAACTTTTTACTACAATCCAGCTAGTGTTTGATTTTCTTCCTTCCCTCTATTGCCAAACTTCTTAAGATCTATTCTCAAGAACTCTGATCAACTTAATGATCAGTTACAATTTAAAAAGATTTGCCACCTACCACCTGAAAGAGATGTTAGTATGAGACAATTCATTTTGCTTCACTACGTATACTTGTTCTAAGAATTTTGTTTTGTTTTGTTTTTGGAAAATGCTTGGGAATTGAAAATAAAGAAAATTTAATTAAAAATTTTGAAAAAAAAATCTATTCTTATGTCCTGTGTCATGACTGAAATATCTCCTCAATCCCTTGGAAAATGGATTTCAGTCTTCATCATTTCACTCAAACTACCCTCAGCATTCACCCATGATCAGTTTCCAAATCCAATGATTTGTATTTTAGTACTCATCTTCACTGACTTCTCTGAAGCATTTGACATAGCCGACCAATTCTCTTTTTTCTATATACTCTATTTCCCTTCATATTTAGTGACAACGGAGATATGATGGTGCAGTGGATAGAGCCTCGGCCTTGGAGGATCTGGATTTGAATTCTACCCCAAACACTGGTTTATCTAGCCAAGTCATTTAACTTCTCTAAGCCTCATCAGTAAAATGAGGGGTTTGGATTCATTGGCCTATAAGATCCCTTCTAGTTCTTAATCTATGATTCTATGACCACTTTCTCCTAGTTCACCTGTCCACTCCCAGTAATTCTCCAAGGTCTCCTCAATTTTTTCTGACAGTACTCCACCTCCCTTTTTACTTCATTCTCTGTGTTCTACTTTCCTGGAAAACTCATCAATTCCAAAGCTTCTAAAATGACATAAAGAAAAAAAGATTTTCAAATCTAGACATGTAGTGCTTATTTCCAAACTTCCATCCTGCCTCTCTACACAGTGTATATATCACCCAATGGTACCTGAAATTCAACATAGTCCAAACTGAGTATATAACATTTTCTCCAAAAATTGCTTTTTTTAATTTTAACATTTTTATCTGAGGCATCACTGTTCCCCCAGTCTCCTAAAGTTTGAAACAAAGTATTATCTATGATATATTTCTGCCTAAAACCCTTCTATAACTTGTTACCCACTAAATTTCAGTTTTCCTTGCCAAGCATTTAAGACCAGATACAATATTTCACTACTCTCCTTTTATAATCTAATATATTGCTGAGTTCCATGTAATCTACACTCTGGACAAATTCATCTACTCTTTACTTGCCTATGATTTCCTGACACTTGAGCCTTTGATCATATGTTTCCCTAAGGTCTCCTTTCATTTCTATCTGTTGAATTCCTTCCTATGTTTTAAAAAGTCCAACTCAAATATCATCTCCTGTAAGAAAGCTTTCTTGATTCCACAAGTCAACAACTATTCCCCTTGCTTCCTGCTCTGAGGTTCACTCAGTATTTTGTTTACATCTATTTTCTTATACTCATTATGTACAATTTTGTAGTT
>NW_025359640.1:0-1867 GCF_016433145.1 Gracilinanus agilis | reverse complement strand
TTCTTATTTGATTCTCTAGGATTTTTTAAGTATACCATCATATCATCTGCAAAGAGTGACAGCTTAGTCTCTTCCTTGCCTATTTTGATACCTTCAGTTTCTTTTTCTTCTCTAATTGCTATTGCTAGTGTTTCTAGTACTATGTTGAATAATAGAGGTGATAATGGGCATCCTTATTTCACTCCTGATCTTATTGGGAAGGCTTCTAATTTATCCCCATTGCATATAATGCTTGTTGATGGTTTTAGGTATATATTGTTTATTATTTTTAGGAATGGTCCTTCTATTCCTATACTTTCCAATGTTTTCAATAGGAATGGATGCTGTATTTTGTCAAAGGCTTTTTCAGCCTCTATTGATATAATCATGTGATTTTTGTTTGTTAGACTGTTGATATGGTCAATTATGTGGATGGTTTTCCTAATGTTGAACCATCCTTGCATTTCTGGTATAAATCCCACTTGATCATGGTGGATGACTTTCTTAATTACTTGCTGGAGGCTCTTTGCTAATATTCTATTTAAGATTTTTGCATCTATGTTCATTAGGGAGATTGGTCTATAGTTTTCTTTCTCTGTTTTTGGTCTACCTGGCTTTAGAATCAGTACCATATTTGTGTCATAAAAGGAATTTGGTAGGACTCCTTCTTTGCTTATCATATCAAATAATTTGTATAGTATTGGGATTAGTTGCTCTTTGAATGTCTGATAGAATTCACTTGTGAATCCATCAGGCCCTGGTGATTTTTTCTTAGGGAGTTCTTTAATGGCTTGTTCAATTTCTATTTCTGATATGGTATTATTTAGGTATTCTATTTCTTCTGCTGTTAATCTAGGCAATTTATATTTTTGTAGATATTCATCCATATCTCCTAAATTGCTATGTTTGTTGCCATATAATTGGGCAAAATAGTTCTTAATGATTACCTTAATTTCCCCTTCATTAGAGGTGAGGTCTCCCTTTTCATATCTAATACTGTCAATTTGGTTTTCTTCTTTCCTTTTTCTTATTAGATTGACTAGTACTTTGTCTATTTTATCTGTTTTTTTCAAAATACCAGCTTTTAGTCTTATTTATTAATTCAATAGTTCTTTTATTTTTGATTTTATTAATTTCTCCCTTAATTTTTAGTATTTCTAATTTAGTTTTCATCTGGGGGTTTTTTATTTGCTTGATTTCTAATTTTTTGAGTTGCATGCCCAATTCATTAATCTCTGCCCTCCTTAATTTGTTAATATATGCACTCAGGGATATAAATTTCCCCCTGAGTACTGCCTTGGCTATATCCCACAGAGTTTGGTAGGATGTCTCATCATTGTCATTCTCTTCAATGAAATTGTTGATTGTTTCTATGATTTCTACTTTGACAATTTGGTTTTGGAGAATCATATTGTTTAATTTCCAATTGGTTTTTGATTTGCCTGTCCAGGTGCCCTTACTGATTATTAGTTTTATCGCATTATGATCTGAGAAGGTTACATTTATTATATCTGCTCTTTTGCATTTGTTTGCCATGATTCTATGCCCTATTACATGGTCAATCTTTGTGAATGTACCATGTGCAGCTGAAAAGAAGGTGTATTCCTTTTTGTCCCTATTTATTTTTCTCCACATATCAATTAAATCTAATTTTTCTAGGACTTCATTCATCTCTCTTACCTTTTTCTTATTTATTTTTTCGTTTGATTTATCTAGATCTGAAAGAGGAATATTTAGATCTCCCACTATTATGGTTTTACTATCTATTTCCTTCTTGAGCTCTGCCAGTTTCTCCTTTATGAATTTGGATGCTATGCCACTTGGTGCATATATATTGAGCAGTGTTATTTCCTCATTGTTTATACTGCCTTTAATCAGGATGTGATGA
>NW_025359639.1:0-2089 GCF_016433145.1 Gracilinanus agilis | reverse complement strand
ATTTCTTCTGCTGTTAATCTAGGCAATTTATATTTTAGTAGATATTCATCCATATCTCCTAAATTGTTATATTTGTTGCCATATAATTGGGCAAAATAGTTTTTAATGATTGCCTTAATTTCCCCTTCACTAGAGGTGAGGTCTCCCTTTTCATCTTTGATACTGTCAATTTGGTTTTCTTCTTTCCTTTTTCTTATTAGATTGACCAGTACTTTGTCTATTTTATCTGTGTTTTTTTTTCCAAATACCAGCTTCTAGTCTTATTTATTAATTCAATAGTTCTTTTACTTTCGATTTTATTAATTTCTCCCTTAATTTTTAGTATTTCTAATTTAATTTTCATCTGAGGGTTTTTAATTTGTTCGCTTTCTAATTTTTTGAGTTGCATACCCAATTCATTAATCTCTGCCCTCTTTAATTTGTTAATATATGCACTCAAGGATATAAATTTCCCTCTGAGTACTGCCTTGGCTGCATCCCACAGAGTTTGGTAGGATGTCTCATCATTTTCATTCTCTTCAATGAAATTGTTGATTGTTTCTATGATTTCTTCTTTGACAAATTGGTTTTGGAGAATCATATTGTTTAATTTCCAATTGGTTTTTGATTTGCCTGTCCAGGTGCCCTTACTAATTATTATTTTTATTGCATTATGATCTGAGAAGGTTACATTTATTATATCTGCTCTTTTGCATTTGTTTGCAATGATTCCATGTCCTATTACATGGTCAATCTTTGTGAATGTACCATGTGCAGCTGAAAAGAAGGTGTATTCCTTTTTGTCCCTATTTATTTTTCTCCACATATCAATTAAATCTAATTTTTCTAGGACTTCATTCACCTCTCTTACCTCTTTCTTATTTATTTTTTGGTTTGATTTACCTAGCTCTGAAAGAGGAATATTTAGATCTCCCACTAGTATGGTTTTACTATCTATTCCCTTCTTGAGCTCTGCCATTTTCTCCTTTATGAATCTGGATGCTATACCACTTGGTGCATATATATTGAGCAGTGTTATTTCCTCATTGTTTATACTGCCTTTAATCAGGATGTAATGACCTTCCCTGTCTTTTTTAATCATATCTATTTTTACTTTGGCTTTGTCAGAAATCATAGTAGCCACTCCTGCCTTCTTTTTTTCATTTGATGCCCAAAAGATTTTGCTCAAGCCCTTAACCTTAAACGTGTGTGTCTACCCATCTCATATGTGTTTCTTGTAGACAACATATGGTGGGATTTTGGTTTCTAATCTACTCTGCTATTTGCTTCCGTTTTATGATCGAGTTCATCCGTTCACATTCAGAGTTATAATCATCAGTTGTGCATTTGCATTTTTGTATCCTCCCCTAGACCCACCCCTTCTTCTTACATTATTTTCTTTTAAACCAGTGGTTTGCTTTGAGCTGGTGTCCCTTATCCCCTCCCTTGATTGACTTCCCTTTCTGCACCCTCCCTTGTTGTTCCCCTCTTTTTATTTTTAAAGGCCTAATGAATTCCCTCCCCCTTCTTCTCCCCTCTCTTTTTTGACCTCCCCACTCCCCTGCTGCCTTTGGTTTGTCCCTTCTGACTTTCTCAGTAGGGTTAGATAAGAGTTTTGCCATCGTTTGCCCCGCCCCCCCCCTTTGTCTTCCCACTCAGGGTCTGCCTGTGCCTTCTAAGCTCCCGGGGGGCTCCGGTCTCCTTGTCCTGGGGTCAGGCCTCGTGGTAGACCCCAGTCTGACCCTCTGCCCGAGGCTCCTTCAGCAGTTTTAGGGGCTGCTTCCACAGCCCGGCTGGGTCTGCACGGGGTCCTCACTGGAGGTCCAAGCCTGGGCTGGAGATCTTTATTCAAGCCTAGGGCACTGCCTTTGCCAGCACAGACGGTCTTAGGGCACTGCCTTCACCCACGAAGAAGCTAGGTAAAGTCAGTGCGCTGGAGATCTTTATTCGCACCTGAGGGGATGCCTTCATGCCCTTGGGAAAGTCCCTGTGTTAGAGATCTTTGTGGTGCCTTCATCCCCGTGGGCGCTTGGGGAAAGTCCATGCTCAACCCCCAGCCACTTGGGGTCCCTTGTCTTGCAGCACACAGCTACAAGCCCTGGGGCTGCCA
>NW_025359638.1:0-3729 GCF_016433145.1 Gracilinanus agilis | reverse complement strand
TATATATATATATATATATATGTAATGCAGGGTTTGCAGCAAAAGCTTTTTTTTTTTGCAAATTCAACTCTACAGCCCTGGCAGTTAGAAGTTTTAGAATGTTCAGAGAAAGACAGTTGGAGCCGGATACTATAGATAGTGCTGAATCTCCAACTGAAGGGCTTTTGCCTTTTGGTTTTGGCATTGGCTTGTGGATTGTCTTTGGAACATTTGGACCTAGTCTGATTTCTCTGGACCTCTCCCTGAGCTCTCCATCTACATCCCTGTTATTTCACCTGAATTTTCCTTTGGGCCCAGGGAGGAAGGGTGGGCTTGTTAGTTGGACATCGTGGGTTTAGTTTTTGTAGGCAAGTAGGACATCCTAAATCAAGCCACCCCTAATTTAGTGATTTGATAAATAACTTTACTTCAAAGGCAGTCAAACCTTTCTGACTGGGAAAGCAGGTCTCTCTTAGTCCGACCCTCTCCTGTGACTGTTCCCCCAGCTTCAGCTTTCTCACTAGCAGCAGTTATAAAACCCTAAAACCTCTTACCCTTTGATTATCCCTGACATTAATAAATCCCCTTTGTTACCCATACAAAGCCTCTGGTGAATTATTTTATTGAATTTTAAGGCAAAGGCTGAAAAGGGAAGAAATTACTTTCTTTATTTCTTGAGGGAAACCTAGGCATCCATCTTGGGCAGGAAGTACCCAGCCAAGACTTCCTGCAGACATCAATTACACTTAAGGGACCTTAAAAATTAACAAGAGAAAATTCTCCAGTCAGACCTAAACATTTCTGACTGGCCCAATTCCTCCTGTATGATATAAATACCTTAGCTGCATATGAGGGTTTTTTCCTCCTTTTGTCTGCTTATTTACTTTTAAGTTCACATTAAAATTGTTGTTGTTGTTGTTTTCCTGGTATAGAAGGAAGTTCTGTCCCAAGCTTCAAGTTTTTACTACTGTTTTCAAAATTTTTGGAATCTATAAATCGTTGGTGTTTCCAATATGTTATGATCTAAGGAGAATTGTGTACATTGTTCTCCTGAACTGTGCACTGGTCTTTATCCAGGAAGAGCTCTTACTTCCCAGTATCTACAACTTTTAGTGTTCCTTTTGGTTCTGGAATTGTGACTTAGGCTCCTGCTCTTCTAATGCTACATTTACTAGTGATCCTTTCTATCTTGGAACTGAGACCAGAGATCCTGCTGCCTTTTGAGTGATCATAAGCACTTTTTTCTGCCCTAGAAGTATGAACAGAGCCTCTATACCATGGATTCACAAGTACCCATGTTCCTCTTCACTTTGGAACTGTGACCTAGAACTGCATTTGCATAATGTAACATGATCCTAAGCCAAGCACTAACAAAATGTCCCTTTCAATCTCTTTCAGACAAGTTGTTTGACCCCCTTATGTCCATGGCATGAGAACTCCAAAAGCTTTTGTTGCTCCAGTTGTAATCATTTCCAAGGTCTGCTACTGATTCTGCTGCAGTGTGGCATAGTTTGGGCTCTGATCTCAATAACTACCCTAGTGTGACAACATTCTAAGATATTGTAGGGTAGAAAATTATTTAACTCAAAATTTTCTTTTTTTGGTTTGACACTCCAGAATTTGATTTGAGGCATAATGTGTAGGTTTTTGGAGGTTGAATCTTCAGAGAGTTCGTGTGAGTTCCTGTATCTACCATCTCTGCTTCCTAGAACTATACTTTTGTTTTAATAACTTGAGTGATTTCTATTCATACAGTATGAATTCATATTCAAAATTCTTCCTTTATTTTTCAAATTTATAAATCTTCTCTCCTAAACACGTACAGACACATAGAGTTCTTTAAGATTTGATTTCCTCATAAGTACTTATGGTGATATTTGTCTAAGCCTAATACACCATGCCTACTTTTTGAGATTCTCTGTTTCCCTATGATTACCAACACTCAACAGACTACTTGAGAGCTATATTTGAGGCAACTGATGAAAGGAAATAGTTGTCCGCTGATTCCATTCTCTTTTGCCCAATGTGCCTTAATTTTCATTTCTAAAGCCATTTCCAGCCTTGACAATTATGAGATAAATAGTACATTCATGCAAAAAAAATGAAAATGCATTTAAATCAGTGTTTATAATAGTCTTAGGAGAAACTGGCAAGAAGGAGATGAGGTCTATAAAAGATGTTCCAAGATTTTGAGCAAGTCATCCTAACATTGATGAGCCTAGGTTTCTTAATCTATAAAAGTAGAGAGTTGTACTAAATAGTTTCTGTGATTTCCCCCATGTCTACATTTGTGTTTTAATGCCTTTAATTGCTGAAATGGATTGCAATATCTTTTTCTCAGCTTTGGTAAGCCTACTGTGTAATATGTTTTTTTGAGATGAATAATTAAAGGACTTGGTGTTTATTTTACCTTAAAATCTTAGCCCTCGGGGAAGAGTCAACTTCCATATGCTTTACATAGAGGAATCTATTTTTTCATTTTTAAATAAATTTTTTTCATATTTGAAAATGTAAAAACCACTGTTAGTTCAGGATCCATACAAAAACAATTTATTTTACCCTCTGTCTATAGTTTGCCAATCTTTGCTCTACAGACTAAGATATAAGACTATAATACACATTCCAGGATTTAAAAAGAAATGAACAAAAAACAAATGTGTTCAGTATAATGCAAACTATATGAGCATATGAATTGTTTTTTATTTCCTCCATTTATTCTCTAAACACTGAACAGGGATTATCTCATAATAAGCATGCATTATACTATTTTAAAATATAGATTTTTTGGTAACAAATACATTTATGAATTACATAAGATCTTTATCTGTATTTGCCAAAAACCCAGAGGCAGGAGGGAGTGGTAGAAATTTTCCCTTTCTTTTTCCATTTCATTTACTGTTCTGTTTTTTTTAAATTATTAAATATTCACTAGAGTAGAGAGGAATGCAAAGAAACTCTGTTTATCATTTTGTATCAGGAAAATAAAATTAGTGTACCATGCTGGGAACAGTAAAGGGGCTGGCAAAGTTGTGGTACCCAATAAACCCAGATACTAGCATATTAGAAGCTTAATATACTGTGGAACTCATGTATCCTGCTAATTATATGTTAATTTTGTAAATGAGTATCATTCAAGATGCTCCTATTAATCTCTCTTATAACCATATTTGAAGCAGAAGTCATTGATAGAAAAGGAAATGGAAGAATTTGTTTTCTAACTTCTATAGCCTTTTTCTTTTTCTATTATATAACATGCATATATGAGACAAAGGTATAAAAGGGACCTAAGAGGAAATGGAATTTTAAACTCTGCAAAGGTCCTTACAGATCCTGTCATTCAAATTTCTTACTTTTAAGATAAGTAATCTAAGATGGAGAAAATAAATATCTTGGCCAAAACCATATGTGTAGTAAGTAGGATATTCCAATTTCAAAACCAGGATCTCTGAACTTCTAATCACTGCTCTTTCAACTAAGACTTTCTTTTTCATTCTTGACTAGCGTATCCCCTTTATACTACATAGAAAGAAACTGATATATAGAGAATTGGAAAATTTTCTCATTATCATGCTTATAGACAGTAATAAAGTAGGAATGTTAACTCTGTCCTCCATGTCTAAAAAAATCCTTTTCATCACTGCACAATAATAAGCATTATAAAATTCACTTTTAAAATACTGCTATTTGCCATTGTGCTATGTGTACAATGCCATGTACAATATTGTCTGAAGAATGAATTAGGCAATGTAT
>NW_025359637.1:0-5654 GCF_016433145.1 Gracilinanus agilis | reverse complement strand
TATTCCAACCTCCCCCTATGAATAATTCTTCTAATTACTATAATAGTGAATACTATAATAGTGAATAGAGTTCACTACAGAGAATTATACATAACAATTCTCCACATAGGAATACAAATAAATAGATCTTATTGAAGCCCTTCAAGAGGAAAATTTAAAAACTATAAGTTTTCTTACTTTCCCTTCTGTTTTTTATTTACCTTTTCATGTTTCTCTTGGTTTTTGTGGTTGGATATTGAACTTTCCATTTAGTCCTGGTCTTTTCTGTGCAAATACTTGGAAATCTTCTATCTTGTTGAATGCCCAGACTTTCCCCTGGAAGTATATAGTTAGTATTGATGGGTAGGTGATCCTTGGTTATAGACCTAGTTCTCTTGCCTTTCTGAATATCACATTCCAAGCCTTTTGGTCTTGTAGTGTGGAGGCTGCCAGATCCTGTGTGATCCTCATTGGTGCTCCTTGATATTTGAATTGTGTCTTTCTGGCTTCTTGTAAAATTTTTTCTTTTACTTGGAAGCTCTTGAATGTGGCTATTATATTCTTGGAGGTTGTCTTTTCAGGGTCTAGTGTAGAGGGTGATCTATGGATCCTTTCAATGTCTATATTGCCCTCTTGTTGTAGAACTTAAGGGCAGTTTTGCTGAATAATTTCTTTTAGTATGGAGTCCAAGTTTCTATTAATTTCTGCTTTTTCAGGAAGACCAATGATTCTCAAATTGTCTCTTCTCAATCTGTTTTCTTGATCTGTCAATTTCTCATTGAGATATTTCATGTGCCCTATTTTATAAGTCTTTTGACTTTGTTTTATTTGTTCTTGCTGTCTTGAGAGATCATTGGCTTCTACTTGCCCAATTCTTGTATTTAGAGACTGGTTTTCTGCTATAAGCTTTTGATTTTCCTTTTCAGTTTGGTCTATCCTGTTTTCCTGCTGTTTGATTTTGATCTCCAATTTGCTTATCAATTCTTTTGATTTGGGGGCATCTTTTTCTAATTGCCCAATTCTAGCCTTTAGAGACTGGTTTTCAGCTATTATCCTTTGGTTTTCCTTTTCAATCTGGTCATTTCTGGTCTTTGATTTACTTGCCTCACTTTCCAATTGAGAAATTCTGCCTTTTAAACTGTTATATTCTTGCCATATCTCTTCCATCTTTCTCATAATCTTGTATTTGAACGCTTCAAGACCTTGTGACCCATTTTCATTGTTTTGGGAAGGTTTGGATATGGTTACTTGCCTCCTCGGCTGTTTTCTCTGTTGTCTGGATTTTTTTTCTGTGTAAAAGTTGTCGAGTGTTAAAGGTTTCTTCTTCATCTTTCTCTTCTGGTTTTCCTGAGTTTGGCTTGCCATTGTGACCTGCATGCCCTCTCAGCTTTATCCTCATGCCCAGGGTCTGTCTGCAGTGTTTAGGCTGCTGAGGTCTCAGGTCTAGTTGTTCTCAGGGTCAAGCCTCCTAATGGTCCCCTTGCTTGTTCTTCTGCCTGAAGCTCCTTTAACAGTCTCAGGTCACTGCTTCCACAGTTGTGCACCCCTCTGTGCTGGGTACCCACTTAAGGTCCAAGCCTGCTCTCAGGATCAAAGTCTGTGCCTGAGCTCAGGATCCAAGTCTGCGCCTGCGCTCAGGGTCTGTGTTCAAAGGCCGTGCATTCTTTAGCCTCTTGGGGTCTTAAGTCTTGCTGCTCTCAGGAGCAGGCCCTGGAGCTGCCAATGACTTAATGGATGCCCCAAACTTGCTCTAACTCTTTTGTGCTGGCTTTGGCACTGTAGGTGGTGTGGGGAGTAGGGGGTTGCTCAGCTCTCATTTTAGTGAGAGCTATTTCACCCCTTTATAGCATGGAAGTGTCCCAATTCCACATACCTTCAATGCTGCACCATGTTGTGGGGTCCCTTTGTTTTTCTGGATTTGTTTTTATGTCTTCTTGAGGAGTCCTATATGTGTGGGTTAGGAGAGGTCAAACAGCTGCTTTTTACTCTGCCTCCATCTTAACCCAGAATTCCATATTACATATCCTGTGTAAATCTTAACACACAACAGCTAACATTTGTTATTTTTATTTATGTGGAACTGTGAATCCATTGTGAATAGCATACATTTTAAAAAATAGAATAAATTAAATGTTTTAGTTATAAATTGCTGTTTGTGTCTCCTAAGTGTATTAAATTTTGTTCTATTCTGCACAATAAAAATTCTTCAAAGACCTTTTTTTATTTTGTGGGAGTGTATGTATGGCCAGTTTCTCTACCTTTTACTTCCCCTTCAACATTTTAAAATAAAATAAATATTAGTGATGAATTAAATAGTCAAGCAAAACAAATCAACATATAGATTATGTCTAAAAGTGAGCATCCTGTTCTGAACCATGAGTTCTTTGTTAAGATATAGGTAGCTTCATCACTGGTCTCATCATTATAGTCATTGTTTTGATAAAAAGTTTTTAATCCTTTCTAAATTGTTTTTCTTTTTAATATTACAGTTTTTGCATGTCATTCTCCTAGTCTGGGTCACTTTCTTACATCAATTCATATCCAGCATTCCTAGTTTTTTTTGAACCAACTCCTTTTGTCATTATATTCAAAGCCTATAGTTTGTTCAGTCATTCCCAGATTGATGGACAATCCCTTAATTTCTAGTTCTTGGCTACAACCAAAAGCATACTTTACATGTTTTTGTACATATGAACATCTTCTCTCATTCTCTGATCTCTTTAGGGCAGTGATGGGCAATCTATGGCCTGCATGCTAGATGTGGCCCCCTGAAATATTCTATCCTAGCTGCACAACATTCTTCCTCATCTGATGAATACAATGAGTAGGATACAATATAATGAAACTTTGAAAGAGTTGCCTTAGAAACAGACTGACAGATGAGCATTTCCTTTCCTTTGGTCCCCTATTTAAAAAGTTTGTCCATCATTGCTTTAGGGCATAGAACTCTTAGTGGTATTACTAGGTCAAAGGGAAGTCTTCATTTATATAAACAAGGGAGTTTTTAGTTCACAGAGAGTAAATGATCTCCATGCAGCTAATAAGCAACAGCTCCAGGCTTGACTTAGGCTTTGGAACATTCCAAATCTAGCATTCTTTTGACTATATGCCATGTTGTATCCCATTCTAGTTGGAGCTCAGTGAAGCAGATTTCACAAGGAAAGTCCAAAGCAGAAGAGAATCCACATCTGATGAGAAATGGATTTGTAAAGTGACATTGATAAAAACAGAATTGTAATCAGCAATTTTTACACCTGGAATAATCAATCAATCATTACTCAATCAACATTTATTAAGCACCTACTATGTGTCAGGCACTGTGTTAAGTGCTAGGGGTACATAAAGAAGCAAAAGACAATCCCTGCCCCTCAATGGGGGAGACAATATGCAGCATAGAATGTACAGAAGGAAGAAGGCTACAGAACATGGGGAAACCATTGTGGTGGAGGCAGTTGTATATGTGGGTATGTATGTCTGCATGTACATGTATGCTGGGGCAGGGAGTGCAGTGGCCAGTGTATCTGGAGAAGAATTTACTTGGAATTTCTAACTAGATGCTAAGCTTAGTTGTCTCTATGATGGAAAAGAACTCTCAAAGTTGTTATTTTAGAGAAAAGTTCTAGTTGCTTCTATTAATGATTGTGATTATAGAAGTTTTGACTTATTTGCTAGTTACAGAATATCTAATTTTCTATTAGATTTTAATGAAGTTTTAATAAAACTTGTTTTGACTGCATATTTAATATCCAGAGAGAATATTCAGAGATCAGGGACTATAATCTGGGGTTTTACTTTTGGGTATCTTAGCAAAGAATTCCTGCCAAGTTTCTGGTTGGAGTTCAAGCTACTAGAAACATTTCTACTTCAACAAGGCATCTCTGACCCATTTTGGCTAGTATGGTATGGTAGAAAGAAAGATTAGAAATCAAATGGAAGGATAGATTCTAATCCCAACATTGCTATTGTCAATTTGGATGAATCACTTAGCCACTCTAGGTCTCAGTTGCCTCATCTTCTAAACAGGTAGATTGAGGTAGATCATCTTTGCATTTCTTTTCAGGCTAAAGTTCTATGATTCTCTGATTTGAAACATTTTTAGTATAAATTATATTTGGCTTTTAAAACTCTCCATGAGTTAAAAATGCTACATGGCCCATAGTCTCTTGAGAGTTAGGCTTCTTACTAGATAGCCCTAATAATTTCATCACAATATAGGAGCTTAAGAAATATCATAATTCATGGTCACAAATTAAATTCTTTCTTAGACTGTCAACATGATGGCTGAAAAGAAAACAGTTTTCCAGGAAGCATTTGGGTCTGAATGGCAGCATCTAAATAAGCAAAGCTTGATTTGCATCTTGAAACCTTTAATCTAAATTTTCTTGGAACCTGATGTATCCTTTTGTAGAGAGGGCAATTTTCCAGCCCAAATAATTAGTGTTCTAGGTGGATAGCCAAATTAGTTTGTCTGTTTTGGCTCTTGTTCTATTCTATGACACACTCTACTATATCTTGCTGCAGAAAACATTTGCTTGTAAATTTATCATTGAAATTCCCCCCCTCTGAATTCACTGAAATTCGCCATGGCACTGAGGTTTGGAGATTTAGGGCTGAGAAGGTTTGGATTTGAGAACTTACTAGATAGGTAGCTAGGTAGCATATTGGACAGTTTAAGGCTCAGAGTCAAGAGGGTCAGGGCTCAAATATGGTCTTAAGACTCCTAGCTGTGTGACCCTGGGCAAGTCACTTAACTCCCATTGCCTTGCCACCCTTCTGCTTTGGAACCCACACTTAGTATTGATTCTAAGATAGAAGGTATATGTTAAAACAAAGCAAAATAAAACAAAACTCACCAGTTTAAGGCATATTTTTATTCAGATAGCCCCTACAAGGCTTGGTGTACACAAATAGAAGAAAGCCAAAGAAATCCAACATGGGGTTACTGTAGTGATGTCCTTCTTTTACTACCATGCTCTATCAGATTTTGTCAAGTTGTTTTAGATGAAAAACCCTGGGCTGGCTTTAAGGGAAAAGAAGAATAGAAAGTTCCCTATGCAGAGAGATGTTTAGGAATCAGCACTTTAGGGCCACAGCCACCATTTGAACTTAGAGTTTAAGAATCTAAATACAGAGCCTTTTCTGGGACACTCAATATATAATTCAATGGATTAGCAATCTAATTGATGAGGATAGTCCTTTCAGTCATGTTTGGCACAACCTATTTAGACCTTTTCAACCTGTAGTACTCTTGCTATGTCCAGCAAATCCTTGGCAAAGCATTCCTCCACCTTGATAAGAGATCTTTCTCTACATTTTATTATCATTCCAGGCCACCAGGGTAGGACTCAGCCTCTCCAAATGTTATATCCCTCCCATCTCTGATCATGATTTTCCTTCTCCTTTCACAAATTTCCTGGGTTAATTCCTTTATGCCACTTTTTACATTGTTAGTAATATGCCTCCAGTTGCCTATAGTCACTATTCATGAGACCATTGCCCTTTGCATCAGCCACAGTTCCTATTCTTTGATATTCTATTATTCAACCATATAGTATCACTGGAATATATGTATAAAATAATATATATAATAAGAATGTAAAACATTAAAATTATAATATAATTTACATAATAATAGACAAATAATGTTTATTATTTATATATTATCACAATATATT
>NW_025359636.1:0-6388 GCF_016433145.1 Gracilinanus agilis | reverse complement strand
TTTTGTGACATGCTCTCTTTCGAAATTTAAACCTGAATTGGTTGTTGGTCTAGGTTGACAGGTCAATGTCTGATGGATCTGAACTTATAGATGGCCCTAGCTGGCTATTAGTTTTCTCACCGAAGCAAATTTATGTGAAATCGTCTCAACTGGACCCTCACCACTGCAAGGCAGTCCTTTTCAATGTCCCTGTTTGATTTACTGTCCCATTCACCACAATGGTTTTTTTTCCAATGTTTTCCAGCCCTCCTCAAACTTTCTGGCTTTCCCTCCCTCCTTCCCCGTACCTTCTCAATTAAGACTTTGTTTCCAGGGCAGCTGGGTGGCTCAGTGGATTGAGAGCCAGACCTAGAGGTGGGGGTCCTTTCCTTCACATTTCTCTGAAAAAAATAGAGACTACTGACCAAAAGCCCTCTTTTCTCCTCCATTTCATCTCATGTGACCCAGATGCCTTTCACCACCATCTACTACATCATCATCTCATATGAAGAGGTGGCCCATCTCCTTGTCAAGGCACAAGTAATAGTCAAGTATATGCACAAATAATCTCATTCTAACCCATCTTTTCCAGTAGATTATTACCTCTTCCACCAGTTCCACTCTCATTTTTCTTCAATTTCTCCAGCAACCAATAGACAAGTAGCCAAGCTACTGGCTTTTTCTGTACCATCAATAAAGGCATATGGGTCTCCCTCATCCTCAAAAAACCTTCACTCCATCCAACCAAACCCAATAGCTTTTGTCCTCCCTTCCACAACTATCCCCCTTGAGAAAGTCATCTACAAACAAGACCTCCACTTCCTTTCTGCTCATCTCTTCGTAAATCTCTACAATCTGACTGCTGACCACGTCGTTCAACCAAACTGCCCTCTCCAAAGTGACCATTGATCTCTTAACTACCAGCTGCAATGGCCTTTTCTCAATCTTTGATTCTCTGCACTCTTTTTTTTTAAAACCTTTACCTTCTGTATTAGAATCAATGCTGTGTATTGGTTCTAAGGCAGAGGAGTGGTAAGGGTTAGGCAATGGGGGTTAAGTGACTTGCCCAGGGTCACACAGCTAGGAAGTGGCGCTGAAGCCAGATCTGAGCCCAAGACCTCCTGTCTCTAAGCCTGCCTAGCTGCCCCCTTCTGCAGTCTTTGACACCACAAATCTCCTCCTCCTTGAGACTCTCTTCTCTCTAGGTTTTCATGACATTTCTCTCTCCTGGTTCTCCTCTTAACCTTTCTGACCTCTCCTTAGTTTCTGCTTGATCTTCATCCAACTCACTTCCACTAACTGTCCTCCAAGGCTCCACCCTAGGTTTTTTTTCTTTTCTCCTTCATGATAATCTCATCAACTCCCAAAGATTTCACTATCTTGGTAAGGATGATTCTCAGATATATTTATCCAGCCCTAACCTCTGTAACATGGAGATGGCAGGGTAGAATTCCTGCAAGATGCAGGGTCAAGCCTCAACCCATGACTCCAGGGCCCCCCTCCCAAGAGAACTCTGGGTGAGAGGGCAGTTGGTTCTTGGGGTTGGAAGTGAGCAGATCACTCTGCTTGCTGATCCCAGTTCTTGATTGCTCTGGAGGCCTTGCGGCTTAAAATCCGTACAAAACCATTTGGTTCTTCCCTGCTGCTAGCCTGATTAGCTGAACTAGACCTTTCCAGCAACAGCACAACTGTTATTATTTAGTTATTCCAATATTAGAAGAGATTAATTAGGGGCAGCTGGGTAGCTCAGTGGATTGAGAGCCAAGCCTAGAGATGGGAGGTCCTAGGTTCAAATCTGGCCTCAGACACTTCCCAGCTGTGTGACCCTGGGCAAGTCACTTGACCCCCATTGCCTACTCTTACCACTCTTCTGCCTTGGAGCCAAAACACAGTATTGACTCCAAGACGGAAGGTAAGGGTTAAAAAAAAGAGAGAGAGAGATTAATTATAGGCATTGAGGGCAAGCTAGATATAAAGGCTACCTCTCCCTCCTGGGGGGAGGGGCTATTCCAACCTAACAGTTTAGGGCTTCCCAGACCCTTTTCTATCCTTGACAAAATCTCCCTTCCTTCCCTTCCTCACTTACCAGTAAACCTTCACCTTTTGGGAGCAGTGCTTGGCTATTATTTTGGGAATACTCACAACCTCCTTCAAGCTTAGTTTCTTCAGCTGTGTGGCCTAAACAAGTCTGATCCTCCTCAGTCCCTGACAGCTTCAGACATCAAGCTTACTATTTTCTCCTTACTCAAACCTGTGGGGAAATAGGTTAGATAAAGTTAATATCTTTGAGTTCAGCCTTACCTAGTTTTCCTGACTGAGATCTGAAGATAACAATCTCAACCACCATTTGATCAGTTGATCTCTAACTGCTTGGTGGGAGGGGTGAGAGTACCAGGAGTACTCAGCCAGTTAGTGCCCCTCCCTTCTCACTCAAGCCTGTCAGTGGGGGAGGAGTGAGTCCAGCTTTTACAGATCTCTGGCATATCTTCAGCTTCCCACAAATATCACTGTTAAAACCAACATAACACCTCTCTCTGGACCTCCAGTCCTACATCTGTAATGCAAGATTTCTTGCATTTGCAATATTACCCTAGGCAATCCTGTCAATTAGCAGAATGGAACTCTGGCCTGGCAGGTGCCAACTGACAGTTGGGCTGTGACTATATAAGGTCCTGCAAACTCAACCTTGGGGATCTGATTTCCTTGACCTCACCCAGACACCCAGCTACCCCTGATCTTCCCCTTGGGGGCCCTAGGAGGGATTGAAGGGAGGTGGGTTGTGGAACTTTGGTAGGAATTAGTTTAGTGTAGCCTAGTGACTTAGGGACACCTCTAGAACAACTTAACATCATCATCTGTTTAGCTGGTGAAACAAATAACATCAAGCCAGATTCTAGTTATTTCTGGCTGAGGGCTGGTTCCCTCAGCCTGACCAGGCCTTCCAGGTTCATTGACAACACTTGGCAGTTGCCCCTAGCAACAGATTAAGAAGACCTTAAACCCTCTTACCTTAGTTTTCCCTTTCCAGTTTAAATAAATCCCTTAGCCTAAATCTGAGTCCCTATGATTCCTTCAACTTCACCAAGGCTAAGGGAACTAAGGAGAGGAGGGAATATTGAGGAATTGAGGTTACTGTGAAGTGGAAGCTAAGCCTCCATTGTAGCCAGGAAGCAGAGTCCTATTTCCTGCTGGGTTCTGCTCTCACCCAATAGGAAGGCAATTACTTCAGCAGGGAGGGGTCACACACTCAACACCCTAAAGGAGCCTACAACTGGCAGTGGAGATTGACTGGGCACCACAGCTGAGACTGCTCACCACTGATAACATCTAGCTCCCAGATCTCCTGCTAGTTTAGTTACAGGCTCCCAGGCCCCAGGTGACTCACTTTTATTATCAGCATCATATTATCTCTTAACTGCCTATTAGACATCTCAAACTGCAAGTCCTGTAGGCATCTTGAACTCTTTATGTCCAAAACTTAACTCAAGGGTATAGCTAGGTGGCACAATGGCTAGAATAATGGGAAGTCCTGAGTTCAAATTTGACATCAGAAACTTCCTTCCTATGTGACCTTGGGCAAATAAGTTAACCCCTCCCATTGCCTAGCCCTTACTGTTCTGTCTTTGAACTATTACAATTATACACTATTGAGTCTAAGATGGAAGGTAAGTTTTTTTTTTAATATATATTTTAAGTATAGGTGTATGAGGCAGCTAGATAGCTCAGTGGATAGAGAGTCAGGCCTGGAATTTGGAGGTCCTGGGTCCAAATCTAAAATCATATAATTCCTAGTTCTGGGACCTTCGGCAAGTCACTTAACCTCAATTGCCCTCCCCTTCAGTCTTAGAATTGTTCCTAAGTCAGAAAATTGGGATTTAAAAAAAAAACTCATTATCTTCCTCACCACCACCCCCAAACCTTCCTTTCCTTTCTTCCTAACTTCCCTATTACTATTAAAGGTACTACCTTCCTCTGTGGAACTCAGCTTCACAACTACATGACATCCTGGCCTCCTTTTTTTTATCATACTCCAAAGCTAATTGGTCTCCACTCGTTGATTCTAGCTTCATAACATCTCCTTTCCATTTCCCTCCTCTTCTCTGACATGCCACCACTCAGGTGCAACTCTTCATTCCTCAAACCTGGACTGCTGAAAAAAGCCCTCCTGTTGGTCATCCTGTCTCTCCTCTCTCCTAACTTGGTTCAACCTCCTCTCAGCTATCCAAGTAACCTTCCTGAAGGTTTCGGACCATGTCCATTGTGGTTCAGTCATTTTTTTAGTCGTGTGCAATTCATCATGACCCCATTTGGGGGTTTTCTTGGCAGAGATACTGGAATGGTTTGCCATTTCCTTTTCTAGTTCATTTTACAGATGAGGAAACTGAGGCAAAAAGGGTTAAGCAACTTGCTTAGGGTCACACACCTAATGTCTGAGGTTAGATTTGAATTCACAAAGATGAGTCTTCCTGATTCCAGGCCAGGTAGTCTATCCACTATGTCACCTAACTGCCCCTGCCCATGTCACCCTCTCCCATTCCACCCCATTCAATAAACTCCATTGGCTCCCTATCACCTAGAGGATTCAATTAGAAAATCCTCTGTTTACCTTTTAAAGCTCCTCATAACCTGGCTCCTTCCTACCTTTCCAATCTTCTTACAATTTAATCCTCTCTAATCCAGTGACATTTGTCTCTTTCCCTCCATACACTCCATCTCCTGATTGGTGCTTTGTCACCACCTGTCTCCCATGCCTTAAATCTTCTCCCTCTTCTTTCATCTCGCAGCTCCCTTCACTTTTTTCCGGTACTGGCTAATGTCCTCCCTTCTGCAAGAAGTGGTTCCCAAGACCAGGAAAGACCTCTCTGTGCTGAGACCCTCTTCAATTCATCCTGCCTCTCTATCTTGTTTGGGCATCATTGCTTGCTCTAAAACTCCAGCCTTCCTAACTCCAAGCCCATGGAGTCATGTCCCCATTAGACTGTGAGCTCCCTGAGGGCAGGAGCTGGTCTTTGCTTTGCTTTTTCTCTCGGAACTTAGCACAGTGGATGCTTAATAAATGCTGTTGACTTGGGTAGGTAGAAAAGGTGCTGGCTCTGACTTTACCCAGGGTATCTCTACAGTAGAGTTTCAGGGGCTCCCTCTGCACCCTGAAGGGTGAAACAATATTTTAGTGCCACCTACATTTCCGAGTGTTGGCCTGGCAAACCTTGAAGACAGTTTCTTTTCCTAATAGTTCCCATATTTCCCAGAATACTTGGGCTGAAAAGAAGCTTAATGTTCTAGATAGAGATCCCAGCTAAGGGTTGAGAAGATATTTACTGGGGTAGCTGGGGGGCTCTGTGGATGGAGAGCCAAGCCTGGAGATAGAAGGACCTGGGACTCAAATTTGAACTCAAGATACTTTCTAGCTATGTGACTGGGGTGGAGCCAAAGTGGCAGCTTAGTAGCATTGAAAACCTAGCTGTGTGATCCTGGACAATTCACTTAACCCCCATTGCCTAGACCTGACTACTCTTCTGCCTTGGAACCAATACTTAGTATCTATTCTAAGACAGAAGGTAAGGATTTTTTTTTTAAGAACACCTGGGGGCAGCTGGGTGGTTCAGTGGATTGAGAGCCAGGTCCAGAGATGGGAGGTCCTGGGTTCATATCTGGACTCAGACATTTCCCAGCTGTGTGATCCTGGGCAAGTCACTGAACCCCCATTGCCTAGCCCTTACCACTCTTCTGCCTTAGAACCAATACATAATATTGACTCCAAGATGGAAGGTGAGGATTATTAAAAAAAACTTTTAATTAAAAAAAAAAAAAGAAGAGCACCTCTAATACATACTGGCCCACACTTGAGCCATAGCTAATCATAGTAGCTAGCATTAACATAGCAAGCTTTAAGGTTTACAAAGTACTTTATTCATGTTATCTCATTGGATCCTCCCAACCTAGGTAGATGCTATTATTATCTCCTTTTACAGATGAGCATCTGAGGCAAAGGGTAAGTGACTTGCCCAGGATTATATAGCTGGTAAGTGTCAAAGGTAGGATTTGAGTTCAGATCTTCCTGACTCCAAGTCCAACAGTCTAGTCACTGTGCTAACTAGATATTGCTTTTACTTTGACCGTCAGCATACCCTGAAAAACATCTCAGAGTCTACGCTACCAAAGAGATGCCTGCCATCTCCATTGATAAAGGGAGTATCCCCACCAGGAGAGAAATCATAGGGCTCAGTGGAAAAAAAAAACTATCCTATCCAGTAATAACATTCTGCATTATAGATCATCTTGGGAAAGCACTATATACACATTATCTCATGTGATGAGAGAGAGAGAGAGAGAGAAAGGAAGAGAGATAGAGAGCCTCTGATGGATGGAGAGAGGGAGACAGGGAGAGAGGAAAAGACAGACAGACAGA
>NW_025359635.1:0-1092 GCF_016433145.1 Gracilinanus agilis | reverse complement strand
ATTAACAGCAGAAGAAATAGAATACCTAAATAATCCCATATCAGAAAAAGAAATTGAACAAGCCATCAAAGAACTCCCTAAGAAAAAATTGCCAGGGCCTGATGGATTCACAAGTGAATTCTATCAGACATTCAAAGAGCAACTAATCCAAATACTATACAAATTATTTGATATGATACGCAAAGAAGGAGTCCTACCTAATTCCTTTTATGACACAAATATGGTACTGATTCCAAAGCCAGGGAGATCAAAAACAGAGAAAGAAAAGTACAGACCAATCTCCCTAATGAACATAGATGCAAAAATCTTAAATAGAATACTTGCAAAGAGACTCCAGCAAGTAATTAAGAAAATCATCCACCATGATCAGGTGGGATTTATACCAGGAATGCAAGGATGTTTCAACATTATGAAAACCATCCACATAATTGACCATATAAACAATCTAACAAACAAAAATCACATGATTATCTCAATAGATGCTGAAAAAGCCTTTGACAAAATACAGCATCCATTCCTATTGAAAACACTGAAAAGAATAGGAATAGAAGGATCTTTCCTAAAAATAATAAACAGTATATACCTAAAACCATCAACAAACATCATATGCAATGGGGATAAATTAGAAGCCTTCCCAATAAGATCAGGAGTAAAACAAGGATGCCCATTATCACCTCTATTATTCAACATAGTACTAGAAACACTAGCAATTGCAATTAGAGAAGAAAAAGAAATTGAAGGTATCAAAACAGGGAAGGAGGAAACTAAGCTATCACTCTTTGCAGATGATATGATGGTATACTTAAAAAATCCTAGAGAATCACCTAAGAAGCTTGTAGAAATAATCAACAACTTTAGCAAAGTTGCAGGATACAAAATAAATGCACATAAATCATAAGCATTTCTATACATTTCCAACACACTAGAGCAGCAAGGTGTAGAAAGAGAAACACCATTTAAAATCACCCTAGACAATTTAAAATACTTGGGAATCTATCTACCAAAACAAACACAGCAATTATATGAAAACAACTACAAAACACTTTCCAAACAAATAAAACTGGATCTAAACAATTGGAAAGCTATTGATTG
>NW_025359634.1:0-1170 GCF_016433145.1 Gracilinanus agilis | reverse complement strand
GCAGGCCGGCCCCCACCTTCTCCCTCAGGGCCCCCCCAAGGGCAGGCCCAGCTCCTACCTTCTCCCTCAGGGCCTCGGGCGCCGTCCACTTGACGGGCAGCTTCCCCGTGTCCTGGGTGCAGGAGGCCTCCTTGGTGAGGCCGAAGTCGCTGACCTTGGCGATGTTGTCCTCAGACACGAGCACGTTGCGGGCCGCCAGGTCTCGGTGCACGAAGTTGTTGGCCTCCAGGTACTCCATGGCCTCGCACACGTCTCTGGGGGGAGGGGGGTGGTGAGCCCGACGCCCCGCGCCCCGCTTCCCGCCCCCTCGCTTTTGAACGCGCCGTCTCTCCGGCCGCCTCCTTCCTGACATGGCGTGGGGTCTGTGGCTTCCTAGGCCAGCCCGGCCCCGGCTGAGGAGCCCCCTGACCCGTCTCCGCCCCGGAGGTCCATCCTCTACCCACAGGGCCCTTCGCCTGCCCCCGGCCGCCCCCATTGCAGCCGGGGCCTGAGGGAGGCTCCTGGGGCGGGAGGGCAGCTCGGGCCTCCCTGACTCCTGACCCGTCCACCAGACCACAGGCCCAGCTCGGAGGGGAGGCCCACGATCCCGTCTGTCCCCCGGCCCCGGCGCCACTCACAGGGAGAACTTGAGGAGGCAGTCTCCACCCAGCACCGAGCGGCCCCGCGACCGCAGGTAGTCCACCAGGCTGCCCTGCAGGGAGAGAGCGAGAGTCAGCCCAGGCCGGAGGCCAGCCTCTACCCTTCTTAGAGCCGGAAACCCCCCCCCCCAAGACAGGAGTGGCCGGGGCTGGCGGAGGGGACTTGGCCAGGGTCACCCAGTGAGGAGGAGCCGAGGCCAAAGCAGACCCGGCCTCCGGCCTCCCTCTCTGGCCCCCGAGCTCCCCGGCTGCTCCCTGACCCCTCCGGACAGCCCAGGACAGAGGCCTCGGCCCCCCGGCCCCGCGCTGCCTCTCTGTGGCTGGGGAGGAGAGGCCGGGGGTGTGCGGGGGGCCGGGTAGGGCCGGGGGCGGCTCACCTTGGCCATGTACTCGGTGACGATGTAGAGGCCGCCCTTCTCCTCCACGATCACGCCGAGGAGCTGCACCAGGTTGCTGTGCCGCAGCTGCCTGGGGTGAAGGAGACCACGGGGGCTGCTCGGCCCCGGCTCTACCCCCCCCCAGCTCCCCCCAC
>NW_025359633.1:0-1926 GCF_016433145.1 Gracilinanus agilis | reverse complement strand
TATATATACATATATATATATATATATATCCATCATTTGACATAACTGAAACAGGATGAAAAGTTCTGTGGCAGTTGCAGAAGATCCTTGCTGGTGTTCAAAAGGACTTGTACCTCCTGTTTGTTAACTTTTTTCAGTTTTTGTTTCTCAATATTTCTTTTTCTTAGCCTTCTTAAAGAAGACCTTAATGTTGCTAAACCATAGAGGGACATCTGAAAAGAAGACACAGGCAAGGTTTGAGAACTATCTGCAGAATTAGAGAAATATCCAGTTCTCTGTCCATATGCTCTCCAGATGAAACTGACTTTTTCATGGCAAGCAGTGCAATAATGCGTTTTGTTAACCATCCAATCCACTGAGAAATCATAGCTTCTAAAATTAGATCTGGACTTAAAATATTTGCTTTTCATTTAGCTGTGGTCAATCACAAATTTTGATTTGTTGCCTATATATGCATATATAATCTAATTTCTTTTAGTGCTCATTTATTTATTTATTTAGTGCTTCCTTTATTTAGAATAAATTCAGGGTAAGAATTGCTTCCTAGTTGAATCTTTATTCATATTCATTGTTTACCTTCCATTTAATAAAAATAAATTCATATTATATTATATTCATGCAAATAAATAACAATTTATGGAAGAAGAAAATCTTTACCTGAATTTCACATGCCTACAACCTCGATTTCCCATTGTAGCTCTACCTGACTCATCAAATATAGTAAGTTTTCACATCTTTATTCAATTATAAAAGAGTAAATTTCAAGAAAAACACAGCTTTTCAAGCAGGTGTCTATGTTAGAATCAAGATTTAAAGCACTTCAGATCAAGTCTTTTTTGAGAGGTCTGCAGTTTTGATTATCTAAGTATCCTAGAAGATTAATGGCAGAAAAATAGTAACTGATATGTGACTAAACACTGTTTATAGTCCAGCCAAAATTGCTTTCTTGTTCTTCCTCACAAATAACACTCCATATTCTATCTGCATGCCTTCAGGCTAAATATTTTCCATAACCTGAATATACTAACTCCTCACCTTTGCCTGTTAGAATAATTTCTATCTCAGTTCAGCTCCATGTGTTGTCTTCTGTATGAAGCCTTTTCTGATCTCTCTACCTACTACGCCCTCTCCCCCTTACAAACATTTAACTAGTATTTATATCTAATGTATTTTATAATTTAATTGAACCTATTATTTCCTCAAATAGAATGTAAACCGTCTTTGATTTTATTTTTGTCATGATAGCCACTTTTTATAGTATATTCTAGTCGCTAAAGAAAGTGTTGTTTATTGATTCATGACAGAGAGAGCTACAACAGGCTTCAGTTATTAATGTTGGAGTTTCAATTTGAGAACTCATAAAATATATAAATTTCAGCATATCCATGATTCCCACTGTGGTAAGATATGGCCAGTGTATTATAGATCTTCCTTGACTTCAACTGAAATTATGAGGATACTAATAAAGTATGTGACCTGTCTTGTGCTTTGATCATCCATTTCTCTAATGAAATCTTTAAATGTGATTCTCTAATTATCCTGGTATCAGCTAGCTATCAGTTTATAAATCATCAAGAGTGTATTAAGGGGACAACCAGTTGGCTCAGTGAATAGAGGCCAAGAGATGGGAGGTCCTGGTTTCAAATCTTGCCTCAGACACTTTCTAGCTATATGACCCTTGGCAAGGCACAACCCCAATTGCCTAGCCCTTAGAAGTTTTCTGCCTTAGAACCATTATTTAGTATTAATTCAAAGATGGAAAGTAAAAAAATGTTTAAATAACCTATTAAACTCATGCCATGAACCAGTTATTAGGTTCTGTGAATACCAAGACAAAATCAAAACATTCTGTATCAAACAAAAACATTCTAGAGGTTTGGGATTATTGGAGGGAATTAATAGGGGAAGGTAGACAACCATATACAT
>NW_025359632.1:0-4805 GCF_016433145.1 Gracilinanus agilis | reverse complement strand
TCCACCAAGGACGGTCCCAAGCCCGGCTGAAAAAGGAGGAGGGTTGGGCGCGAGGCTAGCAACCTCACCCGGTAAAAATCTCACTTGCTAAAGAAACTGCAACCTCATTAAACCAACAAAACTAACGATCGCCTAGTCTGGAAGATTGCTCTCCAACAGAGTCCACGATGATGCGTGCTGGCGAAAGCCAACAAACTCCAGGTCTTTGTTAACAGATGCCTACGTCACATCTTGAACATCAGATGGCCTGAAAAGATCTCCAATACCAGACTCTGGGAAAGAACAATTCAGTATCCCATCAGTCAGGACGCTATGAAAAAAAAAATATGGAACCCACCAGGGAGGAGGAAAGTAGGAGGGCCAAGACAGACCTGGCAAAGATATGCCCAGTTGGGGGAAGTTGCCCAGAACAGAATCCGTTGGCGTGAGATGGTTGCGGCCCTATGCTCCTCTGGGAGCCAATAGGAATAATAATAATAATAGCAATTATTATTATTATTATTATATATATATATGATCACAAAGGAAACCAGTTACACTGAAATCATTAGTAATTATTTTTTGTAATGAATTTATGGTCCTCAAGTTAAGAACTTCTAAAAGGTTTCATTGCCAGACTCTATTGTCATCCAACCTTTTGTAGTCTCTGGCCTTGGCCAAAATCTCTAATGCCTCACCCATTGCCTACAAGATAAAATGCAGACTTCTTCCTCTGACATTTAAGGTCCTCCATAATTTGATACCTTCCCTTAAAAACAAACTCAGATGTCACCTCTTTCATGAAATCTTCCCTCAAACTTGTCTTTCTACCCCAAGAGAAGCTTATTTCTCTGCCTCAAAATTCTCATAGCACTTTATCTGCATTTCTCTTTTGAACTTAACACATTCTCCCTTGTCTCAGTTATACATGAACATATCTTTCCTCTCTATTAGACTGTAAATTCCTTCAGAGCATGGGGCTCTATCATATATTCTTTGTATTGTCAACTTGAAATCCGGAGACCCAAGTGTGCCCCAGTCCCCTGAGAACTCATCCCAGACTCACCCATTTCAGACAGAACAATAGACTTCTTGGTAGACCTAAATCAAATTGTAAGTACCCTTTTGTCCTAGTAGTTTCTCCTTTTATATCAAAATCCTCTCCCTGGTAGCCCAGCCCTCAGCTGGACCCTTCCCTTTTGTATCCATAGTAAAGCATCAGCCTCTCCCTGATAATCCTGTCTTGGACTCCTCATTTCCTTGTTGCCATGGTAATGCTAATCAATCATACTTCCCTGTCCTTAGTTTCCCAAATGGCATATAAGTTCCCCAAGTTCTATTATTCTTTGGAGAATCATCTAGTGGGTGCATTCTCTCTGAGATACTGTCCCCAGAGCCCCAAAGTGTTGACTCTATGAAGTTTGTGAAGTTTGGCTCTTTGTAACAACTGATTATTATGGACCTATCTCTTTCCTAATTAAAGACTTGGTTTTTCTGTGTTTTTACAAGTTAATAGTATCTAACTCCAAATCCCTGCATTTAATAGCTGTTATATACATGTATGTTTTATATATATATATATGATAGACATCAAAAGCTGTTTAAAAAAAATTGTTCTTTGAATTTTCATTTCTTCTCTGTATTCTGATCTCTACCTAGCACATTCAAAAGCAAAGCAGACCACCTCTAGAATGTTCCCAGCTATAGTTTAAAGGATTAAAAAAATGATAGATATCGTAGATAACACATTTTCTTCAGAGTAATCTCTAGAACCTATTATGACCAATTAAATACCTGGGCTTCACACTGGGGGCAGTATTTCTTCTTGCTTTTGTGGGGGGAAAAAATCTTTTTCAGAATAGGAAAGGGACAGGACCAGAGACATGTTAAGATTGAATTCGGTTCTTGGTTGAAAATAGACTCCTCTTGAAAATAAAAACAGCTGCTTTTCAGATTTATTCAGGATTTGTCTTATCTGAAGTTGTCAAAGCCCTCAGGAGGTGACAAATATTTAGCATTGGAGAAAGGGCCCTGGACTTGGAATCAGAAAGCATAGATTCTCACCCTTATATGACTACTTTTTAGTTGTCTGTCCCAGTGACAACCTGGTTTTATGAAAAACTCCAAACTGATCCTTGATCCTGAAATCCTGTCTTCCAGAAGCCCTCTTACTGAAGCTGATCCCAAACTGAACCATAAACCCTCAAGAACTCCTAGATCACTTTAGATAGGACTCAATGCTATAATCAAATTTTAAGTACCCTTTTTGTTGTCTTAGTTTCTCCTTTTGTATCTAAGCTACTCTCAAGTACCTTAGCTTTTGGCTATTGTGCCAAGGCCTTTCCCTGCCATTTAGACTGTGGCTAGTGCAGGTCCCAATTGAGTGGCAGGGCATAAGCCCCCTCCCTTCTCCAAAAATCTCTATAAAGACACTGCATTTTGTAGTTCAGTGGAAGTCCCAGTATTGAGCTTCTGTGTGTCTTCCCAGATTAATGTTCCTACCTTGATTATAACTACTTTGGTAGTTGTTCTGTGTTTTTTCAGGTTGACACCAGGTGGTGTAATCTTTCTAGACCTTCAGTACTTTTATGGTACAAAGGAGTTGGACCCTATGGTATCTTTCATTCTGACATTGTATGTTCTAAGATTCCTTCCAGTTCTAATATTCTTATGTCCTACGATGGCCAAAATGTCTTTCCAAAGTTACAGTCCTGACCACTTGCTCTACCACTAAAAAAAATCTCTTAATAGCTCACCATTACCTACAATATAAAATGCAAACTCTTTCCTTTGACATTTAAGACCCTCCATAATTTGATTCCTGCCTACCTCACCAGATTTTTCATACTAAATCATTTTATGAAGCAGCTCAGATAAACTAGCTGCATTAGCTCTAAACTCAGGAAGTCCTAAGTTCAAATTTGACCTCAGATACTTCTTAGCTGTGTGATCCTAGGGAGAGTCATCTAACTTCTCTCAAGCTCAGTTTCCTCATCTGTAAAATGGGAATTATAATAGCTTCTATCTCCCAGGGTTCTTTTGAGAATAAAATGAGATATTTGGAATGTACTTTTCAAACTTTAAAGTGCTTTATAAATGCTTGTTTTTTAAAAATTAATATTAATATTAAACACTATAGACTGTTTATGACATGACACTTCATCTCCCACTTTTAATTGTTATTTCCCAGCACTTAGAATTCACTCCGTCTTCATTGCTAGAACTCAATATTTTTCTTTCAAAGGTCTGTTAGGTGCCACCTCCACCATGAAGCCTTCCTTTACTTCATCCTTTGCCTCCCCCACCCCCAAATAGAAATTCATGATCTCTTCCTCTTCTGTTTTCTTAGTGCTATACTTATTTTGTTTTGCTTTAATAACCCTTACCATCCGTCTTAGAATCAATACTGGTTTTCTAAGGCAGAAGAGAGGTAAGGACTAGGCAATGGGGGTTGAGTGACTTGTCTAGGGTCACATAGCCAAGAAGTGTCTGAGACTAAGTTTGAACCCAGGACCTCCCATCTCTGGGCCTGGTACTATACTTATTTTATTTATCTTTTTTTTTTTTTTTAATATAGCCCTGAGGGGCAGCTGGGTAGCTCAGTGGATTGAGAGTCAGGCCTAGAGATGGGAGGTCCTAGGTTCAAATCTGGCCTCAGACACTTCCCAGCTGTGTGACCCTGGGCAAGTCACTTGACCCCCATTGCCCACCCTTACCACTCTTCCACCTAGGAGCCAATCCACAGAAGTTAAGGGTTTAAAAATGTAAAAAAAAATAAAATAAAATAAATAAAATATATCCCTTAATTGAATCAAAGTTTCTTGAAGTCAGAGACTCTTTTATCTACATTTTTCTAACCTTATCACCTCGCAAATGCTTTGCATAGAGTGGATGCTTAATAAATATTTGTTTAATTTAGTTAAATTCTAATTCTGTGACATTCTACATCCTAGAATTGATACTAATGAGTGGAGATACGCTCCATTTCCATTTCAATCTTCATTTGGTTAGAGAGGCTGCTTCCTTTGACTGTGCCTCAGTTATTTCACTCTCAAGAGAATCTATGATACATAATAAATAACTCTGCCCTTCCCTCAGTGTGATTCTTAAGTCTTCCTTAGATGAAAGCTGTAAAAACACCTTGATCTTTGAACAGACAGATCTCTAGAATGCAAGTTCTGGGTAACGCTGAGTGAAATCCTTCCCACGTGGGGCAGAGAGAGAAGTGGCAGGGACACTGAATCCTCAGAGGTGGCTTTTGGGTCACACTCATCCTCCTATTATGGCGCCATTCGTGGGTTCTGCACTGCCAGAGAAGAGATATTCCCAGCACCTGCACTCTTTGCATCATTATTATTGAGACACTAACTAATTTGGATTAGTCAGTTCTTGCAACACTTCAATGAGGGAGGACACCCTGAAACTTAGAGATGAGGAAACCCAGGTACAAAAAGAGGATAAGTGGCTTCCAGGGTCACGCTGAAAGGGTGATGTGACTGTACTTATGTGGTCTCTCTCTAATCCCATGCTCTGCCCAACCATCCATGGGAGTCCTAGAAGACTGTGACATCATTCAGGAAGGATCCTGTGCCTCCCACAGGCTTTCAGCTGTAGCCACATTTTACCAGATTGGATTTCTATAGAAATATATATACATACATATATATATTTTCATATATATATATACATATATATATATATATATATTTTTTTTTACTAAGCTAACAATCAACACATTACAGGTGATCCCAATATACTCACAGTCCCCTTTCTACTAACGCCATGGCTTCCTTTAAACTAGTTTGTTTTAACATCATAAAAGCAGA
>NW_025359631.1:0-5895 GCF_016433145.1 Gracilinanus agilis | reverse complement strand
TCAATTTATATTCTGTTATATTTACATATAAATGTATATTATATATATTTATCTGTATATAATATTAAACATCAAAAATTTTATGTAAACACTTTTTCTTGGGGGAAGGGGAGAGCAAAGGTTCAGACTTGTGACTTCAAGGCAGAGAACTCCCAGTCAGGAAATGCCTTCCACCATTGCAGATTATAATTGTCCTGCCATGTCTAGCCTCAGAGTTGCCTGGAGTATTGAGTGTGAGATCTGGGATTTGAACCCAGGACTTTGAAATGTATAAATGAAGATTTTGAACCTTAGACTTCATCCCCCATAAGTCCCTTAGTATTTCCCAAAATTCCCTTGAATCTCTCCTGCGTGTCTCCACGTTGGTGTGGTCATGTTATTGTTTTATGAATTCTGTAGTTCCTCCCTCTTCTCTCTCTTCTTCACAAGTGTGGTTGAAGCTAGTTTAGCACCTTTTCACTCTAGTTTTTTTATGTTAGTTTATTATTAATAAAACTTTATAAAAATATAAAATTTGGTTCTTGTATATTAATTTTCATCTCTACAGAGGCCAGCCCTTGGGATCCATTCGTCTGGATAATATTAACTATAATAATGAGAAAGTCACTTTCCCCCCTTTCAAAACAAGGAGGCTGAACTACCTGGCCTCTGAGGTCTTTTCCTAGGATCACATTCATTTAGCAATTTCCCAGGCTCAGAAGATATTAGAACTGGGAAGCAACCCTTGGCGCCATCTAATAAATCTTTTCCTTATAGATGAGGAAATTGAAGCCTGGTGAGTTTCAATGACTTTCCTGCACAGGCAGGATTTGAACTCAAATTTTCTTAAGGTTGAAAAAATTCTTGACATGCATTATTTCGTTCCAAACAAGTCTGGAAAGTAGATGCTATTACCATCCTCTTTTTACAGATGAGGACACTGAGGCCAAGAAAGGGCATGTGATTTGCCCAAAGTCAACAAGCTATTAAGCATCTAAGAGAAGTCTTGTCTTCCTGATTCTAAGTACAACACAGGAGCCACTAGTCCATCCCATCCTTGAGAGTCAAACAGACCCCCCATGGGACCCTCTTTTGGTCCCTCAACAACTAACCCTTGGCCTAAAGAAGGGTGCAGGAAGAGGGACTATTTGGCTATCATCTTCTCCCCCAGCTCAAAACCAAAAATGGTCCTAGAATCCCAAGTGTAGGGCTGAGAGGGGCAAGAGAAGTCGCCTGACATGTCCAAGGGGACAGATGCTGGATTTAAAGTCAGGTCTTCCTGACTCCGGGTCCAGCACTCTAGCCATGGTGACACCTCACTGCCCAAGTCTTGGTTTCCTCATCTATAAAATGGGGATAATAATACCACCTGCCTCCCAGGGCTGTTGAGAAGACTGAATGAGATCACTTATGTATAAAGCACCTTGCAGACTCTTAGGGTTAATAGAAATGCCAATAATGACTATTATTTTTGAAGTGGCTGTCATAGCTATTAACCTATTTGATCTTCACTATAATGCTAAGGTAGGTTTTATTGGTGTTTTCACAGATAAAAGAATTGACACTCAAGCAAGGGAAGTGACTTGTCCAAGGTGACCCAGCAAATTGATGACAGAGCTAAGGATTAGGACCCAGGTCTGAGTCACAAGCTCAATAGACGGTGGAGGAAACCACTAGAGAGCTCATCTGGTCCAAATATCTCATTGTAGAGAGGGGGAAACTGAGGTCCATGAAGGCAGCAGCAACATTTTTTTCCAGGTCACAGGGACAGAGCTGGGATTCAAATCCAGGTTCTCTCAATCTAATTAACGCTTTTGCCACTAGTGTTCTCTGTTGTCAGGGGAGCTCTCGGAGATGCCAGCTGTGGGCCAGGACACTCGGTTCTCCAGAAAGCTCTTCTTTAGGTAGAGAGATCAGACAAGGAGAGGGCACTGGAATAAGCATCAGGGTCCCTCCCGGGACTTCCTATGTCTCCCAAACAGGAACAATTGGTAGGAAATAAGAGGGAGGGCTTAAAAGGGTCCTGGTTTAGACGACAAACTCAACTTTGTGGAAGCTAAGCTCCCCCTGGAGAAGAGACCTCAGGAGTGGACAGTCCCTAGATGGCCCAGGTGCTAATTCTGTGAGCCAGATAAGCTTTGGGTCATTCAGAGTCCTGAACCTTTTACCCGCCATTGTTTCAGCAGGAACTTGCTAGAGTATGAAAGGGAAATGGGCACCCTGCCTCCTACAGATAACGAGGAAGGATAACACCCCTTCCCTCAAAAAACACACATGCAAACACAAAACGGGGAGGGGAGGAGGAGGCAGGAGATGGGAAAATAAAACTCGCAATCACACAAAATCTCCAGACTCCTTGGCTGGACTGAGAGGGAACCAGAGAGAGGAAATGTTCTCAACTCCCACCCTTCCCAGTCAGCTCCCTCTGTGTGATAGCGGGCCAGTTCAGGAAGGGCACCGCTAGGCCCAGTGATCCCACCCAAGTCCAGCCAAGGCTGGCTCCAGGCTCAATTCAAGCTCATGTTAGTGAGCTAGAAGTCAAATTAGGAGGACTGGGGACACTGGGACGAGTAGAGTTCTTCTGGGTCTCAAGGTTCAAGTGGGTCCCCTCTGGGGTGCCACCCCTTCCTAAATTGAGACCCCAAAGGCCAGCAGTGGGAACAAGGCCAAGGGGATGGCTCTGTCCCTTTGGCTTCTAGTATAATCACATCATGCTACAGTCACCTTTTTAGCATCTACTGTATGTAAATCTTTAGGGGAGATAGAAAGTTTAGATCATACGTACACGTACACATGACATCTATGCATGTTTAATGTATATACATGTGTGATATGTATGTGGATATGAGACAGAAGGGAGAGAGGGAGAGAGGAGAGGAGAGAGACAGAGACAGCAGAGAGAGGGAGGAAAGAGAGACAGAGAGACAGACACACAGAGAGACAGACAGACAGACAGAGGGAGAGAGACTGAGTAAAATGTAATCCCCAAAAATGTAAGGAGGAAAAAGGGTTCTTTTTTTAGGTTCAATATATTAAAAGATGGTCGCCAGAGGATTGAACTATTATCAATCCTCAATTAAGAATAATCTCAAGTCAAAATTCACTTTTATGGAAGTTTGTTTACAAGTAAGAAGAGAGAGAAATAAGGAAATAAAAATCTAACCCAGTAGGTAATTTACTATGATCCTTTAATTAATCCAGGTAGATCTAATTAACCCTCAGCGGAGGGCCAGAGGGTCAGAGCCCCGGAGGTGAATGAAGAGTCTATTAAGGAAGTTCCTTAAGAGAAGTCCAGGAAGATTCAATCAGTCTTTAAACTCACCACCTCCATGGATCAGAAGAGCTAGAAGATCTCCCTCACCATCTGCCCTCTTCACCAGAAGAGAGAGAGAGAGAGAGAGAGAGAGACAGAGACAGAGACAGAGACAGAGAGACAGAGAGACAGAGAGACAGAGACAGAGAGACAGAGAGAGAGACAGAGACAGAGAGAGAGAGACAGAGACAGACAGAGAGAGAGAGAGAGAGAGAGAGAGAGAGAGAGAGAGAGACAGAGACAGAGACAGAGAGACAGAGAGACAGAGAGACAGAGAGTATATATAAGGAAGATACACTTAACCTTGGAGGGGTACTAGCAATGAGTAGAAACAGAAAAATCTTCTACAGAAGGTTATGTCTGAACTGAGTCTTGAAGGAAACTGGGATTTTCAAGAGTTAAAGTGGAAGAAGGAAAGCTTTCTAGGAAAGAGAGACAAACCATTTAAAGAAAGTGGAAGGAGAAAGAAGATGGAGCATTGGTGGTAAAGGACAAGATGGCTGGTTGGGCTAGAAGTAATTGTGCATGGAGATAATGCATGACGAGGGAAAGAAAGCCAGTGCCAGGATTTAAAGAAATCTAAATGCCAAACAGAGAAGTTTACCATGGGAATAAAAGATTCAAAGACTCAGGGAGATGAGGAGTGGGAAGAGAAAAAATGGAGGAGGAAGTTAGTCTCTGCCAGATTAGCCTGGCAGCAATTCCAAGTCATTCCCATTCCAGGTTCCACCTTCAGGCTGGGCTGGCCTGGTCAGAAAATGAACAAGAGATAGGGCGATGGTCCAGGAGACCAGGTCACTCTTTGGGCATGCCCCAGAAGACACTATCTCCTTGACCTCCCTATCCCAGGCATGCATGAATACCAGTTGCCATCTGACTCGATCTTGAACAGAGACAGGGAAAGGCTGGGTATGAGAGTTTGGGTAACAGAGAAGATAAGGGGAGAACATATCTACCTCTCCCCTTTTCCTCTTTCCTTCCCTATTCAACCCTGTAGCAGAGTCCTCCACTCCTGCCATGCACACGACCTCGTTCCTCCCAGTGGATCTTGCAAACAGAATGAGTAGTGAAACTCCTGAATGGAGAACCAAGCAGAAGAATCTTGAAGGCCCATCTAGGTCAGCAGGAGACAAAAAGACTCTAAGTCCACTCTAGTCTTTGATGTTTCTTATCTTTCAGGCAACAGAAATATTCTCCAATTGGCCAATAGCAGAGATGCCTTCCCCTGTCCCTTTAAGTCTACAAGGATAGATAGAGATTAGGATCCTAGAGTTGGAAGGCCTCTCAGAGATCATCTCACCTCAGTCCCTCATTTTACAGATGAGGAAACTAAGGCCCAGAGATGTTTATACATATCTAACTCCTTCTCACTCCCTTTGAAAATATTCTTGAGGTATCCCAGGATCTCAGAGGATCATCCTATGATTCTATGATTTCCAGTCCCTTCTAGTTCTAGCATCATGGTCCTAAGGCCATCAAAGCTACTACCATTAGGGCACAGTGGATAGAGCATCAGGCCTAGAGATGTGAAGTCCTGGGTTCAAATACAGTCTCAGACATTTCCTGGGCAAATCACTTAACCCCCATGGTCTAGCCCTTACCTGGGAACCAATATACATTATTGATTCTAAGAGGGAAGGGAAGGATTTTAAAAACAGATAGAGAGATAGAGAGATAGGGATGGGGGGGGGGGAGAGAGAGAGAGAGAGAGACAGACAGACAGACAGAGAGAGACAGAGAGAGAGAAACAAACAAAGCTACTACCATTCAAAAGTAAGCTCCTTGAGGGGGCAGCTGGGTAGCTCAGTGGATTGAGAGCCAGGCCTAGAGACGGGAGGTCCTAGGTTCAATTCCGGCCTCAGACACTTCCCAGCTGTGTGACCCTGGGCAAGTCACTTGACCCCCATTGCCTACCCTTACCACTCTTCCACCTATAAGTCAATACATAGAAGTTAAGGGTTTAAAAAAAAAACAAAAAACAAAAAACAAAACAAAAGTAAGCTCCTTGAGGGCAGGGACTGGCTTCCTTTCTGCTTGTCCTTATATCACAGATCTTAGCACAGTGCCCAGCACATAGTTAATTATTAAATAAATGCTTGTTGACTTAACTAAGAGACTACACTTCTGCATTGTGGTTCCAGCAACAGAATTATTTGAATAAGGGCCTGATTATTTTCTCATCCCTTACAGCATGCTGCCAGGCAGTTCCCTAAAACCAGATTATTTTCCCCTATTTTGACTTGTAGATGGATGTGAGCTGCCACATCAGAGTCCTTCTAGCCTTCTAGTTTGCATTTCTTTAAGGCTGAACCTTTTTTTCCCCAAACTATTTACAATCTGTGCTTCCTCTCTGGCAAATCCCCTTGGGCAGAACCCAGGATTTCCTCACTCTTTTTTTCCTAGGATTGACAAGGGAGGCCATTAGACCATCTCTTCTATCAAAGGCTAGGACCTTCCAGTTCTGTGGCACTGTGGCAAGAATGCTGGGCTTGGAGTCAGAGGACCCGGTTCAAATCCCACCTCTGCTACTTATAAACTATGCAGTGCTGGGCCAAGATAATGCCCCTCTGCCTCAGTCTCTCATTCTGTAAAATGGGGCTGGG
>NW_025359630.1:0-3692 GCF_016433145.1 Gracilinanus agilis | reverse complement strand
AAACCAGTGGAAATGTGTGTTGGCCAAGGGTGGGGGGAATGCGGGGGTGGTGGTGAAGGGGAAAGTAGGAGCATGAATCATGTAATCATGTTAAAAATGAATATTAATAAATGTTTAAAATTTAAAAAAAAAAAGAAATTAAGCAGGAACGAACACTGGTAAGACAATTTAAAAAGCAAATAGAAGAGCTTGTAGAAAGTAATCCAAAATAATAAGAAGAATTGAGGTTAGAGTTAAAAGGTGCCAAAAAAGATCAGTAAGGAATAATCGTAAATGACCAATGCAAAGACTCTGATAGACAATCTACAAATATTAGCACAAGGATCCAGGAGAACAGAATGCTGATAACATAGATCAGTTGGAAAACGAGTTTAGGAAATGACTAAATCATTGAAAAAATAATGGAGAACAAGAAGAATCAAGGTACAGAATTGGAGGAAAGACCCCAGGATGTAGTAATCACAGAGTTACTGATAGCCTCAGCCAAGAGGTGCGCTGGAGCCAGCTCTAAGGGCTCTTGAGAGCTGATGGTCAAATTGTCAGTGCTAAAAATTAGGGCTTGACTTATTGTTTTGTTGATTGTACAGACATAAGAACGTGATGGAGAAAACGTTAATGCACAGTCAACTGAAAAATGTGTCTTGCAGATATCACTGATTCCCTCCAGTTGTTAAGTATTCATCAGCACACCTCTGCCTCTAGAGGGTCTAGGAAAACCAAAAGAATCTGGATATGATATTATAGGAAGTCATCCTAGAAAACTTTCCAGGATTAACAACAACGAGAGGCAACATATAGACAGAAAGAATATATGAGATCTTGACAAAGAGCCCCATAAATTTAATTCTTCTAAACACATTATGGTTAAACTTCAATGGCTCTTATGTAAAAACCTGCAAGCTGCAAGAAGAAATAACATAACCAGGAACGTCAAGTAGGACCACCAAAGACTTATCAATGTAGACAAGAGGTAATAAACTGGAATATTAAGTATACATATCATATAAGACTTAGAAGAAGTATAGCTCATGAATTAACTTATAAGCAAAAGTAATGATATAAAAAGAAAAGAGATAAACATTCAAGAAGGATTTAGAGGGGCAGATCGGTGGCTTGGATAGAGTGCCGCGCCTGGTGTTGGGAGGACTTGGGTTCCAGTCCACCCTCAGACACTTCTTACCTTTGTGACCCTAGGCAAGTCACTTAACTACAATTGCCTAGCCCTTGCTCAATTGTCTGAGAGTTATTACTAGGATAGAAAGTAAGAGTTTAGAATAAAACAAAAACAAAAACAAAACATTTGCACATTGCTAAGTTTTTAGAGGCATATAACCTTCAGAGAAGTCTTTGAGCTAAGCCTCCAGGTTGAAAAGGGTGTGCGTTATTGGTCTATATCTAGTTTCTGCCATACTGTTTTCCAGTTTCCCCAGCAGTTTTTGTGAAATAGTGAGTTCTTATCCCCAAAGCAGGGATCTTTGGGTTTCAAATACTAGGCTGCTAAGGTCATTAATTCCTGTATATTGTGTTTCTAATCTATTCCTTTTAGAGTATTCCTATTAAAATTCAGTTAATGATGGAACTAAAACTAGGAAATGTATTTTCTATTGACAAATCAAACAGTTTAAATAATAATGACAGAAAAGATAAACCCAACAGTTATAATGCTAGATACAAATAGTCTGAACTGTATAATTTAGAATTACAAAATAGATTAATATGTAGAATCTAACAATGGCATTTACAGGAAACCTAATGAATTCAGAAAAACTAAAATAATGGTTTAAAATTTACCAAAACCTTGAGTGTTTTCTAGATTTTTTCAAAACACAAAAAAGTGAAGAGAATCAATGATATGAGTCAAATTCAAACTAGGAAACATCCAAAGATCTAGAGCAGTGGTTCCCAAACCTTTTTGGCCTACCTCCCCCTTTCCAGAAAAAATATTACATAGCCCCCTGGAAATTCATTTTTTTAAATTTTAATAGCAATTAATAGCAAAGATAAATGCAACTGTGGCCATCACCGCCTCCCCTGGATTGCTGCAGCACCCACCAGGGGGCGGTGGCGCCCACTTTGGGAATCACAGATCTAGATGAATACATTATTTATGCTGGAAAGTTTATTCAGCCTGAGAGCATATACTTAAAATATATATGCATCTAATAATTCTGCAGCAAAATTCATAAGATAAATTTGAGTTCAAATTTAAGCTCATTAAGGGCAAATAGGAGGGAGGAAAAGGGGAGAGAAAGAGAAAGACAGAGACAGGGAAGAGGAGGAAGAGGAAAAAAGGAGGAGGAGGAGGAGAACAAGAACAAGAAGGAGAAGGGGGAGAGGGAGGAGGATAGGGATGGGGGAGAGAAAAACCCAATGAGGTAAAAAGTACCCAGAATGGAGAGGGAGAAAATGGTCCCCAGTTTTAAATGCTGCAGAGAAACTGAGGATAAAGATTAAGAGACAGACTATTGAATCTGGCAATTAAGATACCATTGATTCCCCTGTAAGAAAGCAGTTTTGTTTGAATGATGAGGTGGGAAGGCAGATTGCAAGGATTTGTGAAGTGAAAGAGGGAAGAAGATGAAAACAATGAGTTTAGATAGCTTTCCTAGCAATTTGGCTGGGAAGGGAGTAGGACATGGGCATTGTGCAGAGATGGCAGGGACCCTGTACCCCTTAACTCAGACAGGCTGTGAACAGAGGAATTCCCTTCCCCCTTCCTGCCCTCATGACTCCTGAGGCAAAGACCATTGTCCTTGGAATTCCTTTAAGTTGAGATAGACAAAGAGATACACCTACTCCATAACAAGTTGTATATCTCAGACATCCATCTGTCCCTGAAACTATGAGGGTCACCCCCTATGTCTCCAGGCAGACCCCAATCAGATGACCAACACCCCCCACACACACTGAATACCTGAGTGTTTACCACTCTAGAATCACATCCTCATCATGAGACAGCATCACGTCCCCACAATTATAAAAATATATAATCCCTAGGATTGAGGGATTTAGGGGGAGCCTCCAATGGTTGCTCCATTCATGCTGTCTTGCTGGCCATTAATCCCATTTTACCAATAAATCTTTCTTTTTACTTTTAAGCTAAGCTTGGAGTCCTCTCATTCTTGAGAATGGTTTCCTTCCTGAACCCAGGGGTTCTCCATTTTGCACCCCTATAACAGTAGAACTATAGGAAAGATAGCTTTTGCATCCTTATTTGTGATCTTTAATAAAACAACATTATGCACAGTGGGATCTTCCTGAAATATAATTAAAACTATATACAGTCATCTCTTCCAGATCATGACTTTCCCCATAGCAGTTTCAATATATCTTCAGGGGGGTCATAAGAAATTAAATGGAAATTTGGGGGGAGTTTTGTGTTAGCTGCAGATGACCTACAAAGACCAGCAGATGATACAGAAAAATTTAGAAACTCAGAAATTCATACCGTTGTACCCAAATTTTAATACCTAACCCAGGTTCATGGCCGGAGGAAGAATCACACTGACAATGCAATATGCAAGAAGAGGCTCATTCTTTACTAGCAATAATAGCTAGGGTCGCTAGGCAGAGAGGCACGCCTGAACGACCCCTTGGAATTCTCAGCCAAGAGTTTATATAGAAATGTTTGGGGAAGGGGGTTGGTACATACATAATTATCAAGGTAGTGTCAGGGACAGGTGGTCAGGAAG
>NW_025359629.1:0-2308 GCF_016433145.1 Gracilinanus agilis | reverse complement strand
CTCTCTCTCTCTCTCTCTCTCTCTCTCTCTCTCCCTCCCTCCCTCCTTCCCCTTCTCTCTTTCCCTCTGTCTGTGTGTCTGTCTGTCTCCCTCTCTCTCTCTCCAGGCACACGGGGGGACAGCAGGAGCTGAGCCGGGCTCACCGATGAGCTCTGCCCATGTATCAGTCAGACACTGCCATCTAGTGACTGCTCTGAGACTCTGCCCGAGCGTTTCCCCTCCTCAATAATAGGAGGCTCCTAGAAGGAACCTTAGAATTCTTGTAGTGAAACCTTCCCTTCTGCAGAGACGGAGGCTCTGGGCCCTGCGTCCGGGGACGTCAGCATTCCGACTGCCTTCCTTCGACACCCTGACCTCTGGGCTCCCCGTTGTTCAGTCATGGCTGACTCTGCAGTTTTCTTGGCGGAGATCCTGGGGCGGTTTGGCATTTCCTTCTCCAGAGGAGGAAACGGAGGCAAATAAGGTGAAGGGACTTGCCCAGGGTCACACAGCTGGGAGGTGTCCGAGATTTGAACTCAGGAGGATGAGCCTCTTCCAGGAGCCCGGGGGGGACTTTCCCGCCTGCTGTCCGCAGTGAACAGGACGAGTGAGAGTCAGTGGCCGGGCCGCTCAGACGCCGCGGGGCAGGTTGTTCACCAGAGGGACGCCTGGCCATCGGATGTGACGGGAAACATCGAACACGTGGCTCCCCGACGGTCCAGGCCGTCCGTCCCCACCACAGGGCCGATGGAGGCACCGAAGCTCCCCTGACCGAGCTTCGCAGCTTTGGAGCTGGGAGGAACCTTCTCAGCCACTTCATTTGACCGCTGAGGTCGGAACCAGAGATAAGACACACCCGGGGTCAGAAGCAGCAGGTCCAGGGTTCGAACCTCCGGCATCGGACTACAAACCGAGCCCTCCCTTAGCCGTAGGCATTCCCGGAAGGGAGAGGATGCCCGGGGCGAGGCACCGCAGACCTCCCGCTTGGAAGGTGTGACTACAAACCGGGGGATCCGGGGTCCCGTCCTTGGGGAAGCGTCATGTGGCGCGGCCGGCGGATCCCAAAGCCTCCCTGCTTTCTGGTCCTGGCGGAGGCTCGTCCGAGCCCTCCCGGAGATCTTTCAGGCAGCGTCCCATTGCCGGGCCTCGGAATGTCCCCTCATGGGCCCCTCCGTAGTCCTCAGTCTGTCCTTCCGCCGTCACTCCCTCTCCCCGCATGGCTGCTCCGCCATCTTATCCAGCCCGAAGTCTCTCCGAGGAGTCCTCACAAACGCCCTGGTACAGCCTCCCACCACGTCTTTCTGTTGGCCTCTGGGCCTCCCACACTCTGGATTCTCCCGAGGCAGCGGCGTGCCATGCTCCGCACCCAGAGAAGAATGGGAGGACGCTCCTGTTGAGCGGATCCCGGGCGCTCGAAGCAGGGAGCATCTTGGCCTCATTGGCGTTTCTCTAATGGCATCTAACCCATTCCTAGGGTTTTAGAAGTGGAAGGGATTGTAGGGGTCACCGAGTCAGACTCTCAGGTGACAAATAAGGAAGCAGCACCCAGAGAGGTTAGGTGACTTCCCCAAGGTAACACAGCGTCTGGGGCAGGATTTGCATTTGGGTCTTCCTGATACCAAATTCAATGCTCTATTCCACTTTGCCCTCGAATGCCTTCTTATTCTCTACCTCTGCCAAGCCTCTTCTTCCTATTCATTTCAGGACCCAAATGATTGACCGTCTCTCTCAGCCTCCTCCCTTACTTACACCAGAGCGATGAGAATCTTTTGTCATTTCTAGCCTTAGAAAGTTTAGTGATTCACCAAGGTGGCACCTGAACCCAGGTCTTGGCTCTCCTCTGAGATTTGGGATGCTGATTCCAGTAGGATTCCAACAGGTGAATCAGGGGAAAGGACTCCAGCACCGGAATTGTTCTGAGAACAAAGGCTGAAAGTACCGGGTTAGGCACTCAGGGTTTGAATGGGGTCGGGACGGCCGGAAGGCATGTGGAGAAACTGCCTAGTCTGATGGAAGCCTGGAGGTCTGTGGGAAGGCAGACCACCGTCCTCCATGAAGTCATGGGCAGCTTTTCAGCTCATGAAAGAAGAGGGATTCTGGGATGTAAGAAAGGTCAGCACCACTGGCCAGGGATGCTTTGGGGGAGCAGAAAACCCTTTGCGGCAAATAGCATTTCCCTGTCCACTAAATGGAAACACTGTTGTTTAGGGGCAGCTAGATGGCGCAGTGGATAGCGGGCCAGGTCTAGAGATTGGAGTTCCTGGGTTCAAATTTGGCCTTGGATACTTTCTAGCAGTGTGATGTTGGTCAAATCACTCAACCCCCATTG
>NW_025359628.1:0-1055 GCF_016433145.1 Gracilinanus agilis | reverse complement strand
TTATGTATGATTCTCTAAAGTGAACTTTAATCACTATTATAGTATTCACTATTATAGTTATCAGAAGATTATATATAGGGAGAGGATGGAATACTAAATAGTCTAAGATGATATGGGGGGTAGGAAAGGGGGGGTGAATAGTAGAGGACACCAAGAGAAACTTGAGTGAATAAGAAAAATAGGATACTCTATTAACACACAAAGAGGGCATGGGAAGGGGAAGGGATGAATACTATTATAAGGAGAGGAAGAGAGCATTAACAGGTTATATTTAAACCTTACTCTCAGTGTAATTAACCCTGAGGGGGGAAAGTAGCTCTATTATCCATTGGGATATAAAACTCTATCTAACCCTACTGAGAAAGTCAGAAGGGATAAACCAAGGGGAGCAGAGGAGTGGGGAGGTCAGAAAAGGGAAAGGAGAAGGAGGGGGAGGGAATTCATTAGGCCTTAAAAATAAAAAGAGGGAAATAATAAGGGAGGGGGTAGAAAGGGAAGTTAATCAAGGGAGGGGACAAGGGTTACTGGCTTAAAACAAACCACTGGTTTAAAAGGAAATAGTTTAAGAAGAAGGGGTAGGAATAGGGGAGAATACAAAAATGTCAGCGAATGCACAGCTAATAATTATAACTCTGAATGTGAATGGGATGAACTCTCTCATAAAACTGAAGCAAATAGCAGAGTGAATTAGAAACCAAAATCCTACCATATGTTGTCTACAGGAAACACATATGAGGTGGGTGGATATATGCAAGTTTAAGGTCAAGGGCTTGAGCAAAATCTTCTGGGCATCAAATGAGAAAAAGAAGGCAGGAGTGGCTATTGTGTAATAGGGCATAGAAACATGGCAAACAAATGCAAAAGAGCAAACATAGTAAATGTAAACTTCTCAGATCATAATGCAATAAAAATAATAATTAGTAAGGGCACCTGGACAGGAAAATCAAAAACTAATTGGAAATTAAATAATATGATTCTCCAAAAACAGTTAGTCAAAGAAGAAATCACAGAAACAATCAACAATTTCATTGAAGAGAATGACAATGATGAGACAT
>NW_025359627.1:0-4986 GCF_016433145.1 Gracilinanus agilis | reverse complement strand
GTATATATGTATATAGAAGATATATATTCATATGTGTGTCATATATTCTATATTTATGTATAATATGTTCCACATAATATATATTATATATTTGTTTATATAGGCTCTTAGTACAGTGACTGGCATAATATAAGCACTGAATAAATGCTTATTGACTTGACTCAAGCTCTTAAATAAGTGTGACACACTGCCATAGACTATGGTGAAAGCATTTCATTACCCAACCCCTTGTGTGAAACGTGAATCCTTCCTCTAACATTTGTTAAAATGTCTGTGTCATTTTGTGCTTTGGGCAGAGATCTGATGATGTATCCTCCCAATTCCCAAGATACAAATGGATATCAAAGACAATGCCTGACCTAGGAGGGCTGCTGTCTAGTAGAGGATATAAAGCAAACACTTCAGATGAAAAAGGTATAAAATAAAATGAATGTCAGGCAATATAAATAAAATAATTTTTATAGAACCTAGTTCACTTCTGGAGATTTTGTTGATCTTCCCGCAGCTGTGGTCCTGTTATAAGGATGGACATTGGCAGCTTTTGATGTTAGCAGTGGGATTGCTCTAGGCAAGCAGCCTAAGAGCATTTCTTAAATGCTTACTATGTGCCAGGCTCTGTGCTAAGTGCTCAGGGTGCAAATGCAAGCAAAATGAAAGGGCAGAGCACCCTTCAAGAAGCTCAGAGAACAGCTGGCTGGCATCATAGATATGGTATTGTAGTTTTTTGGAGTCAGAAAGACCTGAGTTTAAATCTGGCCTCGACATTTATAGCTATGTGAGTCTAGGCAAATAGCTTAACCTCTGATGGTCTCAATTTCTTATCTGTAAAATAAGGATAATAATAGCAGCTACATTTCCTAGTTGGTATAGGAATCAAGTAAGAAAATATTTGTAAAGTGCTTAATACAGTACCTGTCACATAGTGAACACTATAAAATTTTAGTTATTACTATTATTATGTTATAAAATAACACACAAAAAATGGAGTGGAAACAAGTTTTCAGAGGTGGGATGAGAAGGGGAAGTGAAATCCAGAGTTTCAGAAGCATAGACAGGATGTATAAAGGATAACTGGGTTGCCACCCTCCCCAAAGTAGAAGCCCCAAATTCATCATGTGCCTTATTCTAAGGCGAGAATGTCCCAAGTTTAGAATGACAATATGCAATTCATGGAGGCAAAGTCTGGACAGCCTGAAATTCACTCCACTTTACTGCTTGGAGGGGTTTTTAACATGATTCATGAGACTGATAAGTTACTACCCCAAAAAGTCAAACAATTGGTGAACAAAACCAATTATTTTATGACATGACAAAAACAGGTTATCTATACAATGAGGAATAATAGTACACACTGACATGTCTATTTGGTCATAAAAATCGAGAACTATGAAGATTCTTAGATAGTATCTAGTCAAGGAGATTTTACTCTTTTGTTTGGTTGGTTTTTTTCCCCTTAGGTTCCTTTAGCAGGTTAGTCAATTCTATAGCCTCTTTCTAAAATAATGTATTTAAAAGCATTATACAAAATATTCCCATAATAAGAGAAAAATAATTATATGTAAATATAATTATAAAAATAGTACAATTTCCAAATTCAAAAATCCCATTAAGTCTATTCAATATGTTCTTTTACTAACCTCAGGCTTCCCATGTATTTTCAATAAAATATTTTGCCAATACTTCTTCTACATGACTGCAAGGGGGTATGTGAACTTTAAATTAGGAAATCTTCACCTAGCCCAACTCCATTCCTTTATAGATGAGGAAACAGGCCTATAGAGGGGAATTTACTTGCCCAAATTCAAATAGATGGTCTTTTTGCTGGGATTTGGTGCTTTCTAATGTTTCAATACTTGCAAAGAGTTCTATATACAAAAAGATTATTTACTCCTCTTAATTGTCCTATGAGGTAGATATTAATGTCCCTTTAACATGAAGGGAAACAGAAACTCAGATTATATGACTTTGTCTTGGTTCATAAGCAAATAAGTGTGAATGCAGAATTATAGTCATGTCTTTCTTGACTCCTATCATTACTTTCATTACTTCATACTGCCCTGCTCCTTTGGGCAAAAGAAACAATCATTTGCTGGAGGAAATAGGCATTAAGAATCACCCCAGCTTACAAAAATGTAGATATGGGGGGGGCAGCTGGGTAGCTCAGTGGATTGAGAGCCAGGCCTAGAGATGGGAGGTCCTAAATTCAAATCTGGCCTCAGACACTTCCCAGATGTGTGACCCTGGGCAAGTCACTTAACCCCATTGCCTAGCCCTTACCACTCTTCTGCCTTTGAGGCCATATACAGTATTAACTCTAAGACCGATGGTAAGGGTTTTTTTTAAAATGTAGATATGTAACAAAATCCTTATTTGTTTCAATGTGTAGACATAAAGATTTCACAACTCTCTTTTCTTCCCTAAATGGAATGAGGTGGTATGCAAAGACGGCTCTAAATTTAACTGAGCCTTCTAGCTTATGAAAACAGAGTCAAGTTCTATGAAGGGATTGGACTGATAATATTTTAACTCAGTAAAATAAATTACTTTACAAATGAGCTACATGTTTTATTTTTAATATCAATAGCTTGGTTGGCTGCCTATAATAGTTGCTTCTGTATATCTTGCTGCTACCATTTGCGGTTTTCTAGCCAGAAGAAGCCCATTTGTTTCAAGAACCATATTTTTCCTTGTTGCCCTTTTCTCTTGAAGTAGAAAATACAAGTATGAAAATAATCATTAACCTTAAAATTTCAAACTTAAGATGTCCTTTGTATAAGACAAATCTAAGTTTATTTTCCAAGGGAATTCTTTTCTTTCTTGATACCACTATTTCCTGGGAAGAAAGGATATTATGAAGTAGTAACTTGAACTGTTCTCTTCTTGCTTTAATACTTACAGCGAGGGGGGGCATAACAGTTTTGCAGGCTTTGGCTGAGTTCTTATGTCAGTTAGGAGTTTAGAATCTTGGGAAAAAGTTTACGTTGGACCTGGGAACTCGTGGAGGGAACCAGGGCCAGCTGAGCTGCTTCTTCTCTTTCTAGAGAATGAAAACCTAGCCTAGCTTTGGAGTGTTTTTTGAGATTTGTTAATTTAGATAAACCCTTTGAATCTCCATACCCTACCTCATTTTCCTACCTTAATTTCCCTTACCGAAATGTCTGTGAGGAGTGAATAAGGAGAGTGAATCAGAGAGTTAGTTCAAATCTGTGAGAGTTTAGCTCTACCTTTGCAGTAATTTATCTAGAGAGGTTTGGTAGCCATCATCTTAATCCCTTTTGATTTCAAAATCACCTTGAGAGTTGAGAAAAGGTATAACCTTTCTCAAACTCTATTCCTGCTTCCCTTCCCCCACCTGAGGTTTCTCTAAGCAGCTGTTAGGGCTTCCTTAATCCTTTTACCCTGACAATCTAACCTGAAAAGACAATAAACCCCTTTGTGTTTAAAACAGACCTTTTAGGGGCAGCTGGGTAGCTCAGTGGAGTGAGAGTCAGGCCTAGAGACAGGAGGTCCTGGGTTCAAGCCCGGCCTCAGCCACTTCCCAGCTGTGTGACCCTGGGCAAGTCACTTGACCCCCATTGCCCACCCTTACCAATCTTCCACCTATGAGACAATACACGGAAGTACAAGGGTTTAAAAAAAAAAACAGACCTTTTAGTTACTTTGTTAGTTAATTAGTAAGAAAGGGAAGAAGAGGAATAGAATCAACATACTCTGGACTTGAAGGGAAGCCGGGGTATCCATCTTGAAGGAGGTGTAACTTCAAAACAAGTCCTTTCTGTGAAATTAACTAAAGCCTGTAGTTAATTTTAATCAGTCTATTTCCTTTCAGTGTTTGTCTTTAGCCTAAATCCTAGTCTGTATGCCCTGCTGCTGTTTGCCTGTTTAGATTAATTCATCCTCTCCCTGGCAATCCTTGTTACCTCAGTGTTATACTCCCTGACTTCAGACATTCCCTTATTTTCCCTTACTACCTATGCTGCCATCCTTCATCATTGAACCTTCCTTATCCACTATATTGCCTTAACTTCCCTATTACCTAGTATATTCACTTGAATACCTTCAGCCTCATATTATATCCTGCATCTCCCTGTTACATCCTACTTAATTCCCATATTAACTCCCTAGAAAGTCCTTGATAACATCATTCCAAATCCCCCATAACAATAAGACAAATCTAAGTTTATTTTCCAAGGGAATTCTTTTCTTTCTTGATACCACTATTTCCTGGGAAGAAAGGATATTATGAAGTAGTAACTTGAACTGTTCTCTTCTTGCTTTAATACTTAAAAAGGAATTCCATTTTTCTGTACTTGTTTTACTTGTTGCCAACTGCTTTCAACTAATACTACTCAAATAATCATACTCAAATAGATCTGGAATCAAATGGATTTAGGATTTCCCTCCAATTTTTCAAATTGTAATCCAACCAGGCTGGTTTAACCTGTGCAGCTCTCATCTCTGTCCTCCTCAAAACTGCCCAAGGGGGCTCTCACAAAAGGCTAAATGGCACCCTTCCATTCTCCTGAGGTTGAACACATTCATGATCCATATTAAAATTCACATTTACCACATGATCAACGCATTTAAAATTTTTGTCGTAAAATATCTTGATGACATTCTTTACTCTTTTTTTCCTAAGGAGTTTCTTATTGGCTGTATATTGTATATAATTTATACCAATCATTTACGGTTCCATCTCTATTCTATAGACATAGTAAGAGAAAAGAATGTTTTTTATATGTATGTCAGATTACTCTGTAAGGATGAAAGCTTCTCAACTCCTGTGTAAGTCTTGCTGCCATACAGCAATACTAGCAAAATATTTGCATTAAGAATGTGGACCTTTGCAGTAATAAAAAAAAAAGAAAATTGTTATTTCCCAAAAGTGATCTGTCCATTCTTCTCGACCTTAATAACTCTTGGCTTAGCTAATGATCCAGTTGTCTTTGAGAGAGAGAGAGAGAGAGAGAGAGAGAGAGAGAGAGA
>NW_025359626.1:0-6653 GCF_016433145.1 Gracilinanus agilis | reverse complement strand
ATATTATATTATATAATATGTAATAAAAACAACAATCCTACCCAAATTGATTAGTGTATTTAGTTCCATATCTATCAAACTACCAAGAAACGTTTTTACAGAATTAGAAAAAAATATGGAAGAATAAAAGATCAAGAATATCAAGGCAACTAATAAAAAAAAAGTGTGAAGGATGGGGGCCTAGCAGTACTAGATCTTAAACTGTACTACAGAGCAGTGATCATCAAAAGAATATGGTACTGGCTAAGAGACAGAAGGGAGGATCAATGGAATAGACTTAGGACAAATGCCCTCAGCAAGCTAGTGTTCAATAAACCCAAAGATCCCAGCTTTGGGAACAAACACCCAATATTTGATAAAAAAAAAACTACTGGGAAAATTAGAAAGCATTATGGGAGAGATTAGGTTTAGATCAACATCTCACCCCTACTCCGAGATAAATTCAGAATGGGTAAATGACTTAATTTAAAGGAGGAAACTAGAAGTAAGTTAGTTGAACATAGAATAGTATACCTGTCAAATCTATGGGAAAGGAAAGAATTTAAGATCAAGCTAGAAACAGAGGATCTCAGAAAATATAAAATGAATAATTTTGATTACATTAAATAAAAATGTTTTTTATAAACAAGACCAACACAACCAAAATTACAAAGTAAGCAAAAAATAGAGAAAAAATCTTTATAACAAAAGCCTGTAACAAAGGTCTAATTACTCAAATTTATAAGGAACTAAATCAATTGAACAAAAAATCAAGCCATTTCCCAATGATAAATGGGTAAAGGACATGAATAGACAATTTTCTGATAAAGAAATTAAAACTATCAATAAGCATAAGTGCTCTAAATCTCTCATGATTAAAGAAGTACAAAACAAAACAACTCTGAGGTACCACCTCACACCTATAAGTTTGGGTAATATAACAGTAAAGGAAAAGGATAAATGTTAGAGGGGATGTGGCAAAATTGGTATACTAATACATTGCTGGTGGAGATGTGAATTGATCTAACCATTCTGGAAGGCAAATTGACCAGTACTTTGTCAATTTTATTTTTTTTTCAAAGTATCAGCTTCTAGTCATATTTATTAATTCAATACTTCTTTTACTTTGGATTACTTTTGATTTTATTCATTTCTCCTTTAATTTTTATGATCTCTAATTTAGTTTTTATCGGGAATTTTTAATTTGTTTGCTTTCTAGTTTTTTGATTTGTATGCCCAACTCATTGATCCTTGCCCTCCCTAATTTGTTAATATATTCACTCAAGGTTATAAATTTCCCCCGAGTACTGCTTTGGCTGCATTCCACAGATTTTGCTAGGATGTCTCATCATTGTCGTTCTCTTCAATTAAATTATTAATTGGTTCTATGATTTTTTCTTTAACTGATTTTTGAGAATCATATTATTTAATTTCCAATTAATTTTTGATTTGCCTATACATGTACCCTTACTAGTTATTATTTTTATAGTGTTATGATCTGAAAAAGTTATATTTATTATTTCTGATCTTTGCATTTGTTTGCAATGTTTCTATGCCCTGGTACATGATCCATCATTTTGAATGTGCCAGAGCTCCTGAAAAGAAAGTGTATTCTTTTTTGTCCCCATTTATTTTTCTCCACATATCTATTAACTCTAATTTTTCTAGGATTTCATTCGCCTCTCTTACCTCTTTCTTATTTATTTTTGGTTTGATTAATCTAGATCTGATAGAAGAATGTTGAGGTCTCCCACTAGAATAGTTTTACTATCTATTTCCTCCTTGATCTCTGCCAGTTTCCTCTTTAGAAATGTGGATGCTATACCATTTGGTACATGTATGTTGAGTACTGATATTTCCTCATTATCTATACTGCCTTATATCAGGATGTAATTACCTTCCCTATCTCTTTTAATCAGATCTATTTTACTTTGGTTTTCTCAGATATCAGAATTGCAATACCTGCCTTCTTTTTCTCATTTGAAACCCAATACATTTTGCTGCAGCCTTTAACCTTTCCCTTTTGTAGGTCCACCTGCCTTATATGTGTATCTTGTAGACAACATATGGTAGCATTTTGTTTTCTAATCAATTATGCTATTGGCTTCCTTTTTATGGGTGAGTTCATCCCATTCCCATTCAGAATTATGATTGCCAGCTGTGTATTCCCCAACATTTTGATATCTTCTAGTTCTGTGCTTTCTTCTTTTGCTATTTCCTTTTAAACCAATTATTTGCTTTTAATCAGTCCTCCTTATCCCCTTCCCTAATTTACTTCCCTTTCCACCTCCTCCCTTGTTGTTCCCTTCTTATTACTTTTTAAAGCCTATTAAATTCCTTCCTCCATTCTTTCCCTCCCTTTATGAACTCCCCATCCTACTACCCTCTTCTGACTTTCCCCATAAGGTAAGATGGAATTTGATATCCCAGTGCATTTAGCTGCTTTTCCATTTCAGAATTGATTCCACTGAGGGTAAGGTTTAAGTATTTCTTATTAACATTCTCTTCCTCTCCTTTTATAAGAGTATTCATCCCCTCCCCTTCCAATTTACCTCTTTGTGTGGTGTAGATTATACCATTTTTTAAATTCCTTCAAGTTTCTCTTGGTGCCATCTTCTATTCCTCTCCTTTTCTTTTTTGCATATCATCTTAGACTGTTTAGTACTCTAACCTCTCCGTACAAATTATTCTTCTAATTAGTATAATAGTGAATACAGTTTTTGAGAGTTACACTTAACTTTTCTACATATAGGAATACAAATAATTTCATGTTTTTGAAGCCTTTAAAGAAGCAAATTTAAAAAAAGACTTTTTTCTTTCCCTTCTTTTTCTTATTTACCTTTTCATTTTTCTCTTGATTTTTGTGATTGGATATCAAAGTTTCTGGTTAATTCTGGAATTTTCTTTAGAAATACTTTTAAATCTTCTGTTTTGTTGAATGCCCATACTTTCCTCAGGAAGTATATACTCAGTTTTGATGGGTATGTGATCCTTGCTTGTAGAACCAGTTCTCATGCCTTTCCGAATATCATATTCCAAGCTTTGAGACTTTTAGTGTGGAGGCTGCCAGGTCCTGTATAATCCTGATTGTTGCTCCTTGATATCTGAATTCTCTCTTTCTGGCTTCTTGTAATATTTTATCCTTAATGTGGAAATTCTTGAATTTGGCAATTATATTCCTGGGGGTTATCTTTTGAGGATTTAGTTTAGAGGATGATCTGTGAATTCTTTCAATGTCTATTTTGTCCTCTTGTTCAAGAACATCAGGGCAGTTTTCCTGGATAATTTATTGTAATATGATGTCAAGATTCCTTTTTGTTTCTCATTTTTCAGGAAGACCAATCATTCTCAATTTGTCTCTAGACCTTTTTTCTTGGTTAGTCATTTTATCAGTGAGATATTTCATGTTTCCTTCTATTTTTCCATTCTTTTGACTTTGCTTTGTTAGTTCTCACTGTATTGCGAGATCATTGACTTCTACTTGTCTAATTCTGGTTTTTAGAGACTGATTTTCTACTATAACCTTTTGATTTTCCTTTTCAGTTTGGTCTATCCTATATTTCATGGTTTCCAGCTTTTTAATTTTGGTCTCCAATTTGCTTATCATTTCATTTGATTTTTGGGCATCTTTCTCCAATTTGGATTTTCTGTCTTTTAAACTGTTAATTTATTTTTGAACTATTTCCCACTTTTCTTCCCTAATCTCTTCCACCTTTCTCATAATCTCAGATTTGAACTCTTCAAGAGCTTGTGACTAATTTTCCTTTCTGGGGGAGGAAGGTTTGGATGTGTTTACTTCTTTGTCCTCTTCTTCTGTCTCCTCTGTGGTCTGGATTTTTTTCTCTGTAAAAATTATCCAGTGTCAGTGCTTTTCTCTAAATCTTTCTGATGTTTGAAGGTTGTATCTTCTGTATTGTTAGCCATCATTATGCTGGTTTTTCCTTCTTAGCCAGAAGTCTAAGTGAGGTGGGCAGGTTCTCTGTGTATGGAGCTATGGAGCAGTTTTTGCCTGAGGCTACTTTACAAGTCTTAGCAAGGCTTCTACTGTCTGCTAGGCTTCTATTGTATGCTTTCCCTGGCCCCAGCTCTATTCCCTGTGTTCAGGGTCTGAGCTCTTTACACTCCTGGAGTCTCAGGTCTAGCTGTTATCAGGGACAATCCCCTTGTGGTCCCAGTAAGTTGCCAAGAACTCAGTGATTTTCTCACGCTTGCTCCTCTGCCTGAGGCTTGTTTTCGAATCTCAGTGTGGTGCTTCCAATGTATGTTGCCCCTTTCAGCTCTATCTCTGTGCCCATGGTCTCTGCTCTTTAGCCTCTTGGGGTCTCAACTCTAACTGCTCTCAGGGGCAAGTCCCTGGTGGTCCCAGTTAGCTGCCAAGAATGTAGAGATTGCCCCACTTGCACTCTAATTTTAGTACTCTGGCTCTGACTCTGACATCATAGATGGGGTGGGGAGGGTTCATCAGCTTGCATTTTGGTGGGAGCTATTTCACCCCCTTATAACATGGAAATGCCCAAATCCCATGAAACATCAATGCTGAGCCCTATTTTGGGGCCCTTCTTTCATTTGTATTTTTTTTTTGTTCTTTTAAGGTATCATGTATGGGTGGGTGGTGAGGAGAGTTAAGCACCCAGTTCTACTCTGCAGCCATCTTATCTGGGAAGTCTGGAAGGCAATTTGGAACTTTGCCCAAAGGGCTTTAAAAGACTGTCTGCCCTATGATCCAGCCATACCACTGCAGGGTTTGTTCCCCAAAGAGATCATAGGGAAAAAGACTTGTACAAAAATATTTATGGCTGCGCTCTTTGTGGTGGCAAAAAACTGGAAATAGAGGGTATGCCCTTCAATTGGGGAATGACTGAACAAATTGTGGTATTCGTTGGTGATGTAATACTACTGTGCTGAAAAGAATAATGTATCAGAGGAATTTCATGTGAACCAGAATGATCTCCAGGAGTTGATGCAGTATGAAAGGAACAGAACCAGGAGAATGTTGTACACAAAGACTGATACACTATGGCATAATCGATTGTAATGGACATCTCTACTAGTAGCAATGCAATGATGCAGGACAATTCTGAGGGACTTATGAGAAAGAATGCTATCCTCATACAGAGAAAACACTGTGGGAGTAGAAAAACAGAGAAAAAACCCACTTGCTTGTTCACATGGTTCACTGGTGATATGATTGGAGATGTGGTCTCTGAACGATCAACCTATTGCAAACATTAATAATATGTAAATAGGTCTTTATCAATGATACATGTAATTACTTAAAGCCTACAGAAGGGGAGAAGGAAAGAACATGAATCATTTAACTATTGAAAAATATTCTAAATAAATTAGTTAAATAAATGAAGTTTTAAAAAGTAACAAAAAAATTTTTTAAGTCAACATTGTGGGAATATTTCTTTAACTTAGAATCCATTAATATTTTCCAGTATTTTGTTGTTCATTTGTTTCATTTTGTGTTTGACACTTTGTGATCCCATTTGGCATTTTATGATTAACCATTTTTGAAGTAGATTTCTATTTTCTTCTCAAGATCATTTTACAAATGTGGAAATTGAGACAAAGAGGGTTAAGTTATTTTCCCAGAGGCACACAGTTAGTATCTGAGATCAGATTTAAATTCAGGAAGATGATTCATCTTGACTCCAACACTCTATCCACTGCAGCACCTAATTGCCCTCTTAGTAAAGACATATTCCTAATTCACTGATGACTTTGAGGCTTTTGTTTATCCTCAATATGGTTTTTAGCCTACTCGCTGAGACAGTTTTCTTGAAGTATGGCCAATGTGCATGCTACAGTTTCTTGGAGTCACAGGCAAAAGTTTGGGGTAAGGTTAACATCAAGAGTCAATGAACAGAGTCAGGCCTAGAGACAGGAGGTCCTAGGTTCAAACCTGGCCTCAGCCACTTCCCAGCTGTGTGACCCTGGGCAAGTCACTTGATCCCCATTGCCCACCCTTACCAATCTTCCACCTATGAGACAATACACCGAAGTACAAGTGTTTAAAAAAAAAAAGAGTCAATGAACAGCCCTTAAAAGGGCTCAGAAAAGTGTAACTTAAGATGTTTTATTCTTTTCTGAACACTCCATATTCAGGTATATGCAAGGCAACATACTTTTTATTTCTTCATTAATTTTGCAGAAAACACCTTCTCTTAAAACACAAAGAAATAGAAAAAAATCCTTCACATTAGGATATAATAGAGTATAGAAATAGATCTTTGGGTTAGACTAGTGGCATTAAATTTTTATTACATTGGTGGAATTTATAAAGAGGAGAGAATCATTCACTTGGAATGCTTATACACTTGGCTCTCATTTTCTCTAGTCATTCTGCTACACAACCAATTGCTGCTAAGTATTCTTAATAGCATGGTAATAGTGACTCCTAAAAAGTATGAGAATAGATTTTTCTTGTACCATGATGTTTGCCTTGAAAATATCTCTCTTGCTGTTTTACTTGAGAGATAGCAGAACATAGTGGATGAATTATAAGTTTTTATTGAAGTTAAGATGATCTGGGTCTAAGCTCAGAGTCATGCATCATGAGCTAGAATATGCTAGCTGTATGATCATGGGCAGACCAATTAAGCTATCAATATCTTGAATCTCAAATTATTAATTGATTATTTGCATAAAGTATAGGATTTCCCCTTTAC
>NW_025359625.1:0-6932 GCF_016433145.1 Gracilinanus agilis | reverse complement strand
CCGGTTTTCTTGGTCTGTCACTCTCTCATTGAGATATTTCATGTTTCCTTCTATTTTATCAGTCTTTTGACTTTGTTTTATTTGTTCTTGTTGTCTTGAGTGATCATTGGTTTCTAAATGTTTGATTCTAGCCTTTAAGGACTGGTTTTCGGCTTTAATGTTTTGGTTTTCGGCTTTAATGTTTTGGTTTTCGGCTTTAATGTTTTGGTTTTTGGCTTTAATGTTTTGGTTTTAGGCTATAATTTTTTGGTTTTCCTTTTCAATCTGGTCATTTTTGGTTTTCAGTTGTCTTGTCTCACTTTCCAATTGTGAAATTCTGCCTTTTAAACTGTTATTTTCTTGCCAGATTTTTTCCATCTTCCTCAGCATTTCATTTTTAAACTCTTCCATAGCTTGTGACCAGCTTTCATTTTTTGGGGGAGGTTTGGATTCTTGTTTTCCCTCTTCTGTTGTCTGGATTTTCTCTGTGTAGAAGTTGTCCAGTGGTCCAGAGTTTCTCTTGATAGTCTTTTTCTTCTGGACTTCCTTATTGCTGGCCACTGTTGGCCCCGCCCCTTTTCAGCTTTGTCTTTGCACTCAGGGTCTGCCTGCGCCTTGCAAGCTCCTGGGGGCTCTGGTCTCCTTGTCCTCGGGGTCAGGCCTCCTGGTAGTTCCCGGTCTGCCCCTCTGCCCGAGGTTCCTTCAGCAGTCTTTGGGGCTGCTTCCACAGTCACGGTCTGGTCTGCACGGGGGTCCTCACTGGAGGTCCAAGCCTGGGCTGGAGATAGTTATTCAAGCCTAGGGCACTGCCTTTGCCTGTGCAGATGCTCTTAGGACACTGCCTTCACCCTTGCAGAAGGTAGTGAAAGTCTGTTGGCTGGAGATCTTTATTCACACCTGAGGCAATGCCTTCAGCGCTTGGGAAAGGCCATGTTTTAGGGGCCTTTGTCCTGGCCCTAGGCGGTGCCTTCACCCAAGTGGACGCTCAGGGAAAGTCTGTGTGCTCCCCCAGCCACCTGGGGTCCCTCTTCTTGCAGCACACAGGTACAAGCCCCGGGGCTGCCAGTGATTATCTTGTTGCCCCAGTCCTGTTTTCCCACTTGTGCGTTGGCGTTGTGCGATGTGTGTGGTGTGGGGGTGGGGGAGGGGTTTCTTCCTCTCGCATTTTAGTGAGAGCTGTTTCACCCCCCTATAGCGTGGAAATGCCCCGATTCTGCGTACCTTCAATCCTGCACCCTGTTGTGGGGTTCCTTCGTTCGTCTGGGTTTGTTTTTATTTCCCCTTGAGGGGTCCTGTATGCTTTGGTCAGGAGAGATGGAGCAGCTTCTCCTTACACTGCCGCCATCTTAACCAGAAGTCTCCGACTTTAATAAATCTTTAAAAACCCATAATAATTTTTAAGCTATCCTTTTTATATTAATTTAATTTCTTACAGGATCCAGCACATCTCAGGCTTGATGAACTCCCTGATGCTGTGTGCATCAACAAACCCTTGTAACTAAGTGGTGGCACTGAGTAAAATGAATAATCAAGTGTCATTACATTCAGCCGAATAATAGTATGTAAAATTTTTATTTCTATGTTTATTATATAGCAGATGAATGTCTCATTTCATTTCAGTCCAAAGCCAGAAAACACTGGACTGACCAGGGTCAGACCTAAGAAAGGATATTATTCATAGTATTCATAAACTTTTTCCTGGGCATTATCAGTGAACCCATGTATCTACTATGCACTTTTTTTTAAATAAATGAAATCAAACAAAACATTTATTAGTCATGTTGCAAAAAAAAAAAAAAAGCAAGAAGAATATAGATTTGGAACTCTGTTTTAGCATCCACTTAATTCAATTCTCTCTGGAGGTGAATAGCAGATGAAGACTTTCATCTCACTTGTACATGCCTGACCCTGAGAATTATTGTTGAATTGTTTTTCAGTTATGTTCAATTCTTCATTACCCTATTAGGGCTTGGCAGATATTGGAGTGGTTTGCCATTTCCTTTGCCAGATATTTTATAGATGAAGAACTAAGGCACATTGAATTAAATGACATGCCCAGGATCACCTAGCTAATTAGTGTTTGAGGCCAGCTAAGAACTCAGGAAGATATCTTCCTGACCTCAGGCCCCTTACTCCATCCACTAAGCTATCCAATTGCCTCACCCAGAAAATTACTGACATATCCAAAGTACCTTGAATGCATAGCAAGATATACTGATCTACCCTTATTCCCTTAATCAAAGTTCAATAATCCATGCACATCTGAACCTTTTCATACTTTGTCCATATCACAAGTAGAGGTGAGACATATATAATATGGTAGTCTATCATGGTGCCATTAACTAACATCTCCTTCCAGAAATTATTGAAACCCTCCCTATTTGTTAGACATTTCACAAGGCTACTTTCAATCTACTATGCACTTCTTCAGGGTATTCTACCCAACTACTCTGGATGCTTCCATCATTTTAGTCTAGTCTCAGGACTTTGATTTCTGACTTGTGTCAAGAAGTGAAAAAATAAATGCAAACGTTAATGAGCAATTCTCCTTCAGTTGAGTGGGCTAGCATATTCTGGTGTCATATTCTTTTGCTCTAAGACAGCCATTAATGGTTCATAGGATATTGGGTAAAAATAAAATTGCTTTTGCAATCTCTCCAGAAAACGGAACAAGGAAAATGAATTCAAAGAATCTAAAAAGACTAAGTAGATTCATTGACTAATTTATAAGCCAATACAAAGAATGACTCCTCCTTCCTCCTAAGAGTTCAAATGAAATCTTTCATCTTGAAAGCAGCCTCAGTCATTTAAACCATTTCCTAGTGAGCATCAAGTGTTGGTTCCAAGCCAATTAATTCATTCTGAAACATTTTCAGAACGATTGAAACAATTTGAATTGTATTTTTTTTCTCTACACAAAGTGCCAGGGGACTTATAGACATTCTATATGGGGAGAGGTTTAGATAATTACGGTTTCCAAACAAAGGCATTACAATTTTTGTGTACACTTGTTAAATTGGTCAGAGATTGATTCCCCTGTTAATTTCTTCTTCCTCTCCACCACCCTTTACAGGTAACATATTAAAATTATGGCTGATCCAGCATTTGTTAGTTATCAATGACTATTTAAAATACTTCATATTGTTAATTAGTGAAAATGATCTGTTTCAATGCAGTTAGAGGACAGAATTGTCCTTATTTGAAATCTTTTAAGTATATATAGAGCAGTTCTGATAATTATGGAGGGCAAAGTGCATCTTCCACCTTTTTTTTTTTTCATTTCAAGAACTAAGAATGTGGGCTTTTTTTCAATCTTTTAAATTCTGTGAAGTGTAGGGAACAGAGACCTGATTTTAAGAGTTAGAGCAACCTGGTTTCAAGTAGATGCTGACCCTGGACAAGTTGCTCCCCTTGCTCTATAAGACTGAGTTGCCAACTAAGTACCAATTTGTATTGGGAGAGGGAGTCCCTTCATTGAAATTCTCTATATCAACAATAATATTAAGGATCTGTACTCTTGTCCTTCCCCTTGTCACCCCTAAAATCTAAGGCAACTTTCCAGCATTGATTTATACATGTCTTTCAGTTTTGAAAATAGAATGGAAAACAATGACATCATTTATAAGAACTAGAAACTAAATTCTACTTTACTCTTTTAAAAAGATGATTAAAATTTTCTCTCAATTAACAAATGTCCATTATGTGAAACATTTAAGAGCTAGTGTCAGCCTTAGAAATTATGTATTTGAAAATCAGATCATTTTTCTGTGTGACATTTCAATAAAATCACAAAATGATTTGTTTTTCTACTAGCATCATTTAAGTATGAAAATAATATTTTACAGTAACTTTAGTAATAGTTATTGCAAATGTGTGTCTTGTAGCCAGTCTACAGATGATCTGCTGTGTTTTCCAAAAAGAGAATTAAAACTTGTACTGTTCACACCTTTTGGGTTAGTAGAAGAATTATCACTTGAGATGCCAGTAGTACAACTTATAGTTATATATCTCAGAACAGAGAAAACATAATTGCTTAATTGTTTACCTATCTCACTTGACAGAGAAATTTGAGAACTTTCACATTAACTCCAATACTTTCATGAAAATAGTATACTTAGCCCAGCTATTTAATCTTCATGTTTAAATAAATGCACGTATATATACCTGCACATATCTGTGCATTTATATGTATTTATACACATATATAATTGTCTAGGGGTATGATTGCTCCAGAAAGGACAATGACGTTGAATTTAGGCTTAGTTTCATGATTTAACCCCTTCTTACTTGTTTGCATGTGAGAAAGTATTTGAGGTAGAGAAAATGTGATTCCTGAACCCTAACTGTCAGTGATTTATTAGGACTGTAGCCTCTAAAATATGTGCTAACTCTGTGTAGTTTGAACATTAAACATGAAACAAGAAGTAATATGGTATTTCTGACTCTAAGTCAGAAGCCTCTTGAGAGACGTCTTATTTTTGGTGATTAATAAATAGAGGTAGAAAAATAGACTTAATCTTGATGGCACTATTAAATGAAGTGGCTTTTGCTCTGATACCTCAGTCAAGAACTTTCTTTTTGGAGAGAAAAATGTCCATTTTAGTTAAGGCTGTAAGAAACAAGCAGGAAGAAAGAAGAAAAAGATGACTTGTTTCCTGCATATGTGCCTATCTAAATATATTCCTTGATTATTTTAATTTTTCATATTGATTGTGTATTTGTGGAAAAGAAGCCCAGGTTATGAGAAAAATGTTTTATGGCTACTTTTCTTATTATGTTATCTCATTAAAGGCCAAATTTGAATCCAGGAAGATGAGTCTTTCTGACTCCAGGTCTGGTACTCTATCCACTGTGTTACCTAGCTGCTCCAGAACTTTACCAGACTACAAACTACAAAATTCTGTAATATATCCTTATGTGCCATGGCACAATCAGCATGGTAGTCCTCCATATATTCTCCAGATTTTCACTATCCTTAAATTTTCATTTCTAGAGAAAAAACAACTCTTTAGTTTTGGACTTGCCAGGAGTGAATGTTTCCCAATATTTCATTAACTTTTAGGTGGCCACTATAAATGTTAAAAATAATAAAGGCTGCTATAATAATAATTATTAGTATTTTAATTAAAGCCATGCTGATAGATAAAGTTATTAGACCACGCGCTTGTAAGCATTAAAAACTGCCGCCCTCGCCATTACTGTCTCCTGTTTCCTGTCTCGAGTCTGTGGGCCAAGAGAGAGCCTCCCTCCTAACCCAGGAGATTATAAACTCTTCCCTGCGTCAAGACGTAGGGCTCCCCACACCCAAAAACCCGGAAACGGAAACCAGTTGGACCACGTTGGATCACGGGAAATGTAGTTTGATACATTTCCCATGTCCATAGAAATATATACACTTTTAGATGGCATTTCCCAAATTTCACTTTTACACCACATAAGACTCAATATATTCTGAAATATTTAAATATTATAATTATGATTCTGTTAATTATAATTCCCAGCATTTCATCATGCACAAGGTTGATAAATTTACCATCCACGCCTTCATCCAAATCACTGATAAAAATGTCAGAATGCTTTCCTAGAGATCTCACGCTGGACTGTGTTGGGCCACGCTCATCCCACTTCACCTGCACTGTATCAAGTTGTTTTCCTCTTTCTCCAGCTGAGACATGATTGGACCTAACTATGCTTCTCCTCCTGCCATTTGCACTGGATCAAACCTGAATGCTGCCCTGTGATGTTGGACCACAAGGGCTCGCTTTGCAGTCCCTCTATATTGTTCTGAACTAGAGCAATGCTTCCCCCACCTGTTTCTGTTGCTTCTGCTACTCTAGGATTTGTCTTGAGGGATTTTTGTTTTTTTTTTGTGATTATTTAGAAATAGCAAGCACAGAGTATTCCTTACTCTGCCATCTTACCTCATAGAAGTGGAAGGAAACCATCCCTTTAAAAATATGCCTTGGGGGCAGCTGGGTGGCTCAGTGGATTGAGAGCCAGGCCTAGAGACAGGAGGTCCTAGGTTTGAATCTGGCCTCAGACATTTCCTAGTTATTTGACCGTGGACAAGTCATTTAACCCCCATTGTCTAGCCCTTACCACTCTTCTACCTTGGAGCCAATACACAGTATTGACTACAAGATGGAAGGTAAGGGTTTTAAAAAAAATGCTTTAGGAGGTTAGCTTGTACTATTTTATTAATTCTGAAAATTAGTACAGTGTTGGTCTGATTTCATTCCTCTTGTATCTCACCCATTTCTCATTAATTCTTAAATATAAAATCACAACAATCAAATTTTATGTTCTTTCAGTACTCTGGGATAGAGTTTATTTTAATCAGATTAATTGAATTAATTTAGGATAACCAGCTACTCTTCAATTTCTTTAATCATCTTTTTCATTGTAGTTGTAGTTTTTTTTTTAATTTTTATAGGCAATAGGGGTTAAGTGACTTGCCAAGGTCACACAGCTAGCAAGTATCTGAGGCCAGATTTGAACCCAGCAACCTCCCGTCTCTGGGTCTGGCTTTCTATCCTGAGCCACCCAGCTGCCCCCTTTAATCATCTTTTAAAAAATATCTTATTAAATATTTTTGTCATGTTCTTCCCATTATCATTTTCCTTGGTAGAGAAAACAAAAACACAAAAGTTCTGACTTTTGACCATCATCTGTTACTATTTTTTTATCCACCCAATTAGTGAACTTTTCTATTTTTGGACTTTTTGTCTTCAACATAATTTTTTTTTAAAGTTCACTGAGATTTGTTTGTTCTGTCCCTCGATGGAATTATATAGTCACTGGAAAATTCTTCCTTCTTTCATTTGAATGCCCATTACGTATGTGTCCAATCTAACTATATTTCCTTTTATCTTTTTTTCTTTTTAGAATGATGTGTTTATTATCACAAGATAATTATTCAACTCTTTCTGTCCCTCATTATCTGAAAAACCTTA
>NW_025359624.1:0-1088 GCF_016433145.1 Gracilinanus agilis | reverse complement strand
AGACCATCATATCATCTGCAAAGAGTGATAGCTTAGTCTCTTCCTTGCCTATTTTTATACCTTCAATTTCTTTTTCTTCTCTAATTGCAACTGCTAGTGTTTCTAGTATTATGTTGAATAATAGAGGTGATAATGGGCATCCTTGTTTTATTCCTGATCTTATTGGGAAGGCTTCTAATTTATCCCCTTTGCATATGATGTTTGTTGATGGTTTTAGGTATATACTGTATTATTTTTAGGAAAGGTCCTTCTATTCCTATACTTTATAGAGTTTTCAATAGGAATGGATGCTGTATTTTGTCAAAGGCTTTTTCAGCATCTATTGTGATAATCATGTGATTTTTGTTTTTTAGATTGTTGATATGGTCAATTATGTGAATGGTTTTCCTAATGTTGAACCAACCTTGCATTCCTGGTATAAATCCCACCTGATCATGGTGGATGATCCTCTTGATCACTTGCTGGAGTCTCTTTGCTAATATACTATTTAAGATGTTTGCATCTATGTTCATTAGGGAGATTGGTCTGTAGTTTTCTTTCTCTGTTTTTGGTCTCCCTGGCTTTGGAATCAGTACCATATTTGTGTCATGAAAGGAATTTGGTAGGACTCCTTCTTTGCTTATCATATCAAATAATTTGTATAGTATTGGGATTAGTTGCTCTTTTAAAGTCTGATAGAATTCACTTGTGAATCCATCAGGCCCTGGCGATTTTTTCTTAGGGAGTTCTTTGATGGCTTGTTCAATTCCTTTTTCAGATATGGGATTATTTAGGTATTCTATTTCTTCTGCTGTTAATCTAGGCAATTTATATTTTTGTAAATATTCATCCTTACCTCCTAAATTGTTATATTTATTGCCATATAATTGGGTGAAATTGTTTTTAATGATTGCCTTAATTTCCCCTTCATTAGAGGTGAGGTCTCCCTTTTCATCGTTGATACTATCAATTTGGTTGTCTTCTTTCCTTTTTTTTATTAGATTGACCAGTACTTTGTCTATTTTATCTGTTTTTTCAACGAACCGGCTTCTAGTCTTATTTATTAATTCAATAGTTCTTTACTTTCGATTTTATTAATTTCTCCCTTG
>NW_025359623.1:0-2305 GCF_016433145.1 Gracilinanus agilis | reverse complement strand
AGGCAATTCTTTCGAAGTTTCATTGTATTGTATCCTACTCATTGTATTCATCAGATCAGGAATAATGTCACCTGGCAGGATAGAACATTTCAGGGGGCCGCATCTGGCTTGTGGGCAGTAGTTTGCCCATCACTGCTTTAGAGTAACATGGGAATATGTGAAACATTTTTATGCCACTTGCCTTTCAGGGCCCAATTCAAGTGGTCCATGACTAAGTATTTCTTTCTTTCTTGAAAAGCACCCTTGTTTTTAATCACCAGCAGAAAGTAAGCTCTGGAGAACAGATATAATTCCTTTTCCGTCTTTGTTACTGGAGCACTGAACACAGAGTCTAACACAAGTAGGCACTTAATAAATACTTATTTTGTCAGTACTATCAAGTTTTTTATTGGCCATGTCTTCATGTGCCTGTCTTATCTTCCCAACTAAATTGTACAGAATAATGGAATAGAATAGAATAATAGAGCTTATAGTAGAAATTCTGTATTTACTGGCCAAGATTATTGGTGTGGTTGTTCAGTCATTTCAATTATGATCAACTCTTTGAGACTCCATTTGGGGTTTTCTTGGTAAAGATACTAGAATGGTTAATAATTTCCTTGTCTTCTAGCTCATTTTTCATATGAGGAAACTGAGGCAAACGGGGTTGTGACTTTCCCAGAATCACACTGCCATTAAGTGAGGCTCAATTTGAATTTGAGTCTTCTTTCAGGGCCAGTGCTCTATCCACGACACCACCTAAATGCTCCTGATATCGTTCCAGAGGTGGCTAGCTGTCTGAAGACAATGGTCTATATCTGTCACTTCCCGGGGGACCATCAGCATTCTCTGGGACTGTTTCTTCATCTATAAAATGAGAAGACTGGAACTATGTGACCCCTCGGGTCCCTTTCATATATATCAATCTCCTACTTGAAGAGAAAGGGACCATTATCCCATGAGACCCTACTTGACTCCAAAGTCAATAGCAAAAAGGTCACCGGTGAAGAGACACGGACATGGGTGTGACCAGTAGAGGAAAAGAGGCACCATGAGAGGAAAGAAATTAGGGGAAAAGTGGGGAGGCTGAAGTCCCACAGCTCCCTTTCCACACATTATTGCTACGAACATTCTCCTAACACCTGGTCAGGAGTCATTCATTAGCTCAGGGACGTGGTGTGCAGGAATGTGCAATTAGTAGCATATATCTTAGTGAGCTGAGGGCTGTTCTGAGAAATGACTTGCTTCTTTTTTCTCATCTGTATGAAGCCCAGGCTCACGCCTTATGAAATGGGTTCAGATGACAACCTTCACTCTGATTTATCCTGATTTACCATCTTGTACTTGTGACACCCTGACTTTCCCTGCTCAACTGCCTCCGGGACAGAAGGAATACTTGGAATACAAGTTTATTAATGAGACATTGCAAGTACGTACCAAGGGAAAAGATCTCCCATAGCAGGATGCCATAAGACCAGACGTCACTCAGTGTGGTATACAGATTGTCAAAGATACTTTCAGGAGCCATCCACTTCACGGGGAGAAAAGTCTGCATCCAAGAAAGGCAAGGGGAAGAGAGGCACACACATTAAAAAAAGACAGATCATATCACAGGACCATGTTTTTACTACCACAGACGAAGATGAAGGACAGTCACAGAAACAGGATTTGTTCTTTGCTGGGTACTTGAAAGACTTTTTTGAATAATCCTTGCCCTATAACCAGTTAGGACTCTGAGAAATGTGCTTTTTGCTGCAAGGAATTAATCCTCAGGAATACTTAATTCCCTCAACTCTCATTCTTTTTTTTTTAAGTCTATTTTTTGCTTTGACATCTACATGTTTTTCCCCTGCATCCTCGCAGAAAGACATCTTTTAATAAAGAATTTTTAATATTAAAAAAAGGTTTTGCAAAAGTGAACATATCAAAAAAGTCATATGTTATGAATGACACATTATATGCATTCCCCAACCTCAACCCCTTTCTCCAAAGAACCAAAATCCCCAACGGCAGATTTGAGCCTAAAATGAGTACTTTCCTGTCCTTCACTGAAAAAATTGAGCAACTGGTAATTTACCTAGTGACATTTTGGGTAAATGGCAGCCAAATGATTTAGCTTACTGCATCTTAAAACTCCTGAACCCAAGATCTGCCAGCCTCTGCCTCAGTGGTACCAGGGATTATTGGCGTTTCTTACTTTCTAAGAGAAGGGTCAGGGGAAACTGTGGTGACCCAAGAACCTAATCAATTCAGTTGTGTATGTATGTGTGAGTGAGTGAATATGTGCATGTGTGTGTGTGTGTGTGTGTGTGTGTGTGTGAGAGAG
>NW_025359622.1:0-1072 GCF_016433145.1 Gracilinanus agilis | reverse complement strand
ACAAAGGAAATAACTCAAACCTCTTAACACCTAACATATAGTAAGTGTTAAATATAAATAATTATGAAAATATGTTCTATATGTTTATCTTATGAAAATATGTTACATATATAATGTATTTTGTATATATTATACACATATATAAAATTTATGTATATAATGTATATATGTATATTCACATATATATAGTGTGTGTGTTAATGGGGAAAAAAAGTGAAATTTGTCCCCAAGGCAGAAGTGAAGAAGGGTGGTGGTGGGCTATTCTAAGAGTTAAGTACTTGAAATTAGACATTTCTAAACATTAGATATCTAAATGTTTTCCCAAGTTCTAGTTGCACAGTTTCCATCAACTTAAAATTGACCTTAGTCATCTTACGTAGCCAAGAACTGAAGCAAAATGTGGCACATTGTGTTGAATATTCTAAGTAAAAAGAAAGTCTCTCTTACTGATAAAGTAAGCAGTAAGATATCATCACATGGCATTTAGTCATCCAATACCCATTATCAAAGTTGTAGCTGACAAGGAGGTGAAAATTAGAACAAACTACTATTAATTCCTCTTTCTTCTGATGTCTAAGGATTCTGGGAAGCAGGAAAAAAAGGCATGAGAATAGGCTCTGACTACTTCCCTATGCTTACTCAAATGTTGGCGATACTATTAAATGCTATGATATATGGGAATAAGCAGCTGTACACTCTTGAAGGGAAAAAAAAAGTTTCTGAAAGCCTCTCACAATGACAAACAGCTCTGAGTAAGCTTAGTTACAAACCTTTCCTATTTTCAGATTTGCTTTTTGATGATCTTTTGACAATTAACATAGATTGGATTTACAGTCATAACTACCCAGGATGGGAAGCAAACTGCTTTGCTTTTCAAAGCACCTGGTTTTCATTGAATAGCTTTAAATTCCACTGAAAACTTGATTGGTTTTATTTTTCTTCCAGAGTTTTGAAAATTTTTTGGTTAGTTTGGTTTAAATGGACATGAGCTCAACTTCTACTCTTTACTGGTCACCAACTGGCAACTTCAATGGTAAATATTTTCAGGGTCCCTTTATATATATATATATAT
>NW_025359621.1:0-6513 GCF_016433145.1 Gracilinanus agilis | reverse complement strand
TTCCTTCCTTCCTTCCTTCCTTCCTTCCTTCCTTCTTTCTTCCATCTCTGTCTCTGTCTCTCTCTTTCTCTGCCTGCCTCTGCCTCTGTCTGTCTATCTCAAAAAAAGAATATTAGCGATAATCAGAAACGGAATAGTAGTGCCACTCCACTCCAAATTCCTCCTCCCTTGCCCCCATTGCCCAATAGAATGTAATAGGAATTAATTTTCTCCAGGAAATGGACCCTACAATTAGAAGTCTGTGGCACCGAGCTTTATTGCTCACATCATCACAACTGGAGCTCTTCAACAGCAGCCCCTTTTGAACCAGGCAGAGACATCTTCAAATTATCATGAAAAAAGATAATGGACCAGAGTGCCCCTAAAAGCAGGATCTGGGGCAGGTTTCTCTTTTAATGGAAGCTAAACGCTGGCCAGTGATATTCATTAAGCAATCACCATTCTTCCTCAGCTAGGCTGACGTCAGTCTGCTGGAGACAAACCAGCAATTACAATCCTGGTCCTATTCAAGTGGACAGGCTCCCATTTCAGGGAGGGGAAGCATATACAAAAAGGATCCAGGAACCACCAGCTGCCATCACTATGATGTCCCATTTGTAGCAGGCTGAGGAGCAGGAAAGCTTCTTTGAGCCTGTGATCTTGATCTCTTTGCTAGCCCAGAGGTGCAGGTTTATGGACAGAGGATTCGCCATGACTATCTTTCTCTACACTCAGGCCTCTTACCCTTGTTTGCATTTGTTTAATTCAAGGATACATTAAATGAGAATACAATAAATGAAATTTGTTTTAGAAAGTAATGTGCTGTTCACATCTTGTCTAGGGAGCAGTGAGCCAAAGAATGAATTTGATGTGAGAAGGTGAAAACTGAGATAGCATGCCGAAAAGAAAATAATTCTGGTACTCATCTGGACCAGATTGTCTGACTTGGAGAAACTGAGGTGAAGGCAGGCAGTTCATTCTTCCAAGAGGAGATGATCATGGCATGGTCTCTTTCATTCATCAAGGTCAGCAAGATAGTCACTAAGCTCTTGGAAGGTCAGGCTTCCAACAAAGGCTGACCACTGTGCTAACTGCCCTTTCAGAGTATCTGGCCAGTATCTGTTTGTGTGAAAACTTTCTCTGGCTTTACCACCCTGTGACCTCCCCTTCCCCACCTTTAAAAAAGCCAAAAACTAACAGAAGAAACTCCCCTTCTTCAAGGTCCAGTTCCAATTCCCTGAGTGAAATCTCCCCCTGGTCAGTCCATCAGTCAGTCAATCAATAAGTTTCTATTAAGTGTTTACTATGTGGTGGGCACAGTGTGCATTGCATTACCTCAGCGAGGTCCTCTTCTAATCTCACATGGTACTTAGGATGCTAGCAATAGAGATCGAGAACTAATGGGGAATGAATGCAGCTGTAGGTAGGTGATGTAGTGGATAGAGTGCCAAGCTTGGAGTAGGAATACTCGAATACTCATATTCCTGAGTTCAAATCTGACCTCAGATACTTCCTAGCTCTGTGGCTCTGGGCAAATCAATTAACCTCATATGCCTCAGTTTCCTCATTTGTAAAATATGCTAGGGAAGGAAATGGTAAAACACTCCAATTTCTTTGCCAAGAAAATCCCATAGACAGATGTCCATGGGATCCTGAAGAGTTGGACACTACTGAAATTCCTGAACAACAAAACCAGAAGAAAGTTATCTAGTTCAACTATTTCGTTTTACTGATAAGCAAACTGAGTTTCAGGGAGTTAAATAATTTACTCAAGGTCACATGGTAAGTTGAAAAGATGGCTTTGAACTAGAGCCCTCTCCCTCAAGAGCTAATTCTTTCCCCTGAACCATGATGGCACTTATTCATATATTTCCTGCACTATAATTATTTCTTGCTTATGAACATGCTTTATCCCACCAACAGAAATGTAAACTTTTTGAGGGTAGGAACTGTATCTACTTAGAACTTTACATATAGTTGATAACACAACAAACTATCATTGATGAAACGAATAATGATTTACCTAAGCTGGAAAACTCAATTTGGTAAGAATTCAATTCAGCAAAGATCTTTTTTAAGTACCTACTGTCTATAGAACACTCTGCTAGGTATGCAAAGGGTTGTGAGATTGGAGGCCAAGCTAATTTATGTGACTTGCCCAAGATCACATATCTAACCATGATTTAAACATAGGTACTCTAACCCTAAATGTAGTACGGTACCATAATGCTTCTCAAAGATAGAAAGCAAGGAGCCAAGGGAGAGGAAGAAATGGTGAGATGCTGCTAAAACACCTTCTTGATTAGACTCCTGGTGGTAATACCCAATGGAAGCTAAGTCACTCAGCATTGAAAATTTAGTCCTCCGTCTTCTTAGTGCATCAAGTAAGTGATCTGATTTTAGGATGGAAAATGATAAGTTTCTTGAATTCAGGGATCATGATTAATTTAGCATTGCAATTCCTTCAGGACCTAACACTATTGTCCATATTTGGTGCTTAATAAATAATTGTGGAATGCATCAGCAAATGAAATAAAATTATCACAATGAAGTTGGTGTATAAGCCCCCATCCATGTCACAGTGCATGACTGCACCTACTATCTCTGTCATAAATGGGAAATGCTTAAAGAATCAGATCTTATAGTTTTAGACTGAAGAAGATGAGTTTTTCCTGATAATAGATAATGAGTTCTAATTTTTCCCTTTTGAACATGAATTGTATACTGGGTACACAGCAAAGAGTATTAGGCAGACACAGCACTGGAAATGCAATTTAGTAAGCAGGTGATCTATACAGAAACTAATGCCATTGTCTTCTCATGCACAATTGGTTCATCACTTCTCTGGTGTCCAGTAAGCTGAAGAATGGCACATATTTACCACAAACAGTTTTTTCTTAAACTTAAAAGTTTTTTTCAATGATATGTAGAAACAATTTTTGATAATCATTCTCTGACATTTTGTGATTCATATTCTCTCCCTCCCTCCCGCCTACCCACCCTGATGTGGTAAATAGCGTGATATAGATTATGCCAGTGCTTTTATACAATACATATTTCCATAGTTCCTCTACTGTGACAGAAGACACATATCACCAATACAATGAACATTTCATAAAGGAAATAAAATGAAAGATGGTATGCTTTGATCTTTAATCAGATTCCAACAGTTCCTTCTTTGGTTGTGTATAGAATTATTTTTTAAAAACCTTTACCTACCCTTTGACCCACACTGCTGGGTTTGTACCCCAAAGAGACAATAAGGAAAAAGACTTGTACAAAAATATTTATAACCATGCTCTTTTTGATTTCAATTTGATGTCAGAGCCTACATTTACACATATTTCTCCATTGCTTTATTTGTTTTTATATATGATCCTTCCTCCTCCTAGGTGAGAAGGATCAGCCTAAATAGCTTGCATTACCAGATAAAATTCTGAAACCAAGTATATACTGTTAGCTTCAGGAACTAGAGAAGATCCAAATAAAAATGCTAGGAAAAAATTGGTTCCAGATCTAATATAAATGGAATACTGTGCTGATTTTCTCCCCACCCCACCTTCTCTGTTTCTCCAATGCTTAGCACATTGCCTGGCACATAGTAGGTGCTAAATTAGGGGTCAGCAACATATGGCTCTCAAGCCATATCTGGCTCTTTTGAGGGCCAGATATGGCTCTTTCTGCAGGAGCCATTAAGTCCATTTTTTTTCAGGCACTGCTACAGGAGCGCGCACTGTGAGCACTGTATGGCTCTCATGAAATAACATTTTAAAAAATGTGGCATTTATGGCTCTCATGGTCAAAAAAGGTTGCTGAACCCTGTGCTAAATAAATGCTAGCTTACTGACTGATAGTGTGTTTATTCTTAATAACTGTTCTTACTTACCAGCTATATCATGTTAAGCAAATACCTTCCTTTCATTAGGCCTTACATTCCTACATTGTAAAATGAAGAGATTGACCAAAAATATCTTCAAGATTCCTGGAGAAATAAATTATATGACTTCATGATTGTACTCTGTACTTATAGGAAACTATGACTTCTTGGAGGGGCCCTCATGTAATAGAAGTCCCAAGACTGAGGTTTGAATTCTAGTTTTACTAGTGTCTATGTAACTTTGGGCAAATTAATCACTTACATTTTTTGTGTCTGGCTTTCTTCATATGAAAAAACAAACAAACAACTAGGGGGATGGGACTTAGTGATCTTTAACATCTTTTCCAGCTCTAAACCTGATGTTCTATGATCCTGTGGCTTTTTATTACCCTTCCAACTCTAAGCCTAAACACACACACACACACACACACACACACACACACAAGCTATTTAGGTTCATCCTTTTCATCTATGTCCATGTTGGCAAAACTATGGCACATGTGCCAGAGGGGCTGCTCCCCTCCTCCTCTCCATGTGCCCGAGGACATTTCTCCCATCACCTGCCCCTCTACTTAGCAAGCCAATGGGAGCACTTCCTCCCTGCCCTGTCTGTGGTAAGGCAGGGGCTCACATGCAGTAGGAGGGTTGCAGTTTGGACACAGTCCGGAAAGGTTTGCCATTAATGAACTATATAGAGAAAGGGTTATATATAGATAAAGACAACTAGAAATATTGTGAAATAGGTGGCAATGAAGTCTCTAATGCCAAATTGTCTACCAATCTCTATGTTTAGTACTATTTACCCACATTCCATTTGACATACATTCACACATACATACAACACTCACATATGTGTCCATGTATACGCATCTATAAACTGTAATGCAGGATTTATGCAAGATCTCTTGCATTTGCAAAATTACACTAGGCAATCCTGTCAGTTAGGAGAATGGAACTCTGGCCTGGCAGGTGCCATTTCCAGGAGCTGGTGGTTTGAGCTGGGACTGTAAAAACTCCTGCAGAACCAACCTGGGGGTTCTGATTTCCTTGACCTCACCCAGATGCCCAGCTACCCCTGACTTCCACTTGGGGATCCCAGGAGGTTGAAGGGAGGTTGAAGACATGTTTGGGTTGTGGAAAGTGGGCAAGATTTAGATTAGAGTAGCCTAGCAACAGGGATACCCCTATACAGATTAACAATATCAGGGCAGTGCTAACCTATCTCTGGCTAAGGGCTGGTTCCCTCAGCCTGGCCTTAACTTCTAGGTCCATAGCCAACCCTTGCCAGTTGCCCCTAGCAACAGTCTCTCAAGAGCCCTAAACCTTCTTACCTCAGTTTTCCCTTCCATGTTAAAATAAACCCTTAGCCTGAAACTGCGAGCTTCTGTAGTTATTATAACATCATCTTGGGCTAAGGGGCTGAGGAGAGGGGAGAATAGCAAGCACTTGACTTTAAAGGAAGTACTGGGCAAGCATCCATTTTTTCCAGGAAGTGTGTGAGCTTCACTTCCTGTTGAGTTCTGCTTTCACTCCAGCAGGGAGGGGCCCCTCACTCTCCATCTTAAAGGAGCCTATAGCTAGCAAGGAGACTGACTGGGCATCACAGCTCAGGCTACACAACACTGACACTCTCAAATCACCTGCTACTGTAGTTACAGGCTCTCAGGCCCCAGGTCTGGTACACTTATTTGTACCACCAGCTCCTCTATTATTAGCCATGTTTACCCACTTATTACAAAACACACATAAGTATATGCATGTATATATGCCCCAGTTTCATTTGTTCATATATAATATATATGCATACATATATAGTATATGTAGATGTGTGTGGTGTATTAATAAAGTCCTATATATGTGTGTGTTTATTATACATATACATACATAGTAGGTAAGTAGATTGCTGTTACTTCCTTTCCCATCACAGAGGTGAGAATATGTAGGTTTTCCATTTGAAAAAAGAAGCAGATTAGAACTTACTGATCTTTCAGGTGTAATCACATACCTCCTAAACTTTGCCCCAATATGGAACATTTATTTAATCTCATCAATGCCATGTCTCTTGCTGTTGATACCTACTTCCATATTAATGTAGTCTAAGACTGTACTACCTTTTGTGGATGCTACATCCCATTATTGATTCATATTGAGTTTACTATCCACTAAAACCTTAAAACCTTCATCATATGTCTATGTCTCTTACTATTTGTCTCCTATACTTGTGAAGCTTGTTTTTGTTTTATTGTTTTATTTTTGCTTGAGGCAAAGTGATGATACTTATCCCAATTACATTATTTTTCTTAATTTATTTGCCCATCATTAGATGGGCATCATTAGAAGGTCACAATCTTTTGAAAACCAGATTGTCTTGGGGACCATGTTAAATCTCACTCCCAGATTTATGTCATTTGCAAATATGATAAAACTAAGGTCATCATCATCTTAAAACTTCTTCCTAAATCACTGTTAAAACTGTTCAATGGCATAGAGCAAATTATAGATCCCTGGGGTGCTCTGCTATAGCCCTCTCCAAGTTAACATTGACTTATTACTTAAAAAGTGAACTCTTTGCATTTGATTTGAAATTTCCTTGACTGTACTTTATTATCTAAGATCACACTTCTCTGCCTGCCCTATCATGGTTGTGCTAGACACTT
>NW_025359620.1:0-7089 GCF_016433145.1 Gracilinanus agilis | reverse complement strand
TCCTTCCTTCCTTCCTTCCTTCCTTCCTTCCTTCCTTCCTTCCTTCCTTCCTTCCTTCCTTCCTTCCCTGACCCTGGATAGTCCCTTAAGCCTTTCTTTGCTTCCATTTCAGGTATAGTTAAAAATCTATGAAGCTATGTCAATAGGAATTTCCTCCTTTGGGAATTCCTTAAAATAATCACACACATTTGTGAGTCAAATTCCATCTTCCCATTGAGAATTTCAAGGATACTTTATCTTCATTTCTGATTGATCTTCAATGGATAGAGACTGCTAACACTTAATAGTTTTAAGTTTATCTTCCCCTAGCTTTTCTGTTAAGTACTTAATGATCTGGAAAGAAATACTTATCTAAACTAGGAGAGCTCCTTTTTAAAGGAATATAGTATAAAGCAGGAAAGGCCATCTATAAAGCAAATCTTGGGATCATCAGAGATTCATTAGTCCACAGGACCTAAACCCCAATCCCCTCTGCATCTGGTACAGGGATATCAGCCTGGCTATGTTCAGAAAGGCACATTGCTAGAAGGTTGACCAATAGGTGATTGATTATTTTTGGCTTCAGCAGATCATAGACACATGGCTTGACCACTGAGCCCAGCCTCAAAACCATAACATCTTGGTATGGCCTGCCTGCGTGCCAGACCTTGTGCTCAGCCTTTGGGAGCCTAGAGTTACTTCCATGCCAGGAGGAAGCATTAAACTCCTATGTTGTATAACGTGGATAATTTACTCCCCAGATTATTTGTTTTGTAAATTCATTTTGTATATTGAGTGTTTTAAGTAGCCTGCATATGGGTAACTGAGCAAAGAAAAGGCAGACAGTATGGAACTCTTAGAACTCTGTGAAGGGGAAAAAATTTTCTTCCCCTTTAGTAAAAAGAGAGCTACTAATGGAATCTATTACTATTGGCAGCTGTGGTTGATCTTATCAGGGCCAGCCCTGACAGCTTAGTTTTACTGAGTCTCCAGGGTTGTGGCGTAATAAATATAATATATATTTTTGGACTAGACCTGTGATTTTGTTGAAATAGGGCACTCCTATGGAAGAAACTTCCCCCTACTAAAATAGATCAGTACTTACTCCTCAATTTGTAATCTCAAGAGTTGCCTAGGAGTATGGAGAGTTATTATAACAATAGCAAAGCAATTAGTATTTACATGGGCAGTAAGATGGCATAGTGGATAAGAGTACCAGACCTGGATCCAGGAATCATTCATCTTCCTGAGTTAAAATCTAGTGTCAGACACTTTATTAGATGTATGACTCTGGGCAGGTCTCAGTCCTGCTTGCCTCAGTTTCCTCATCTATAAAATGAACTGATGGAGGAAATGGTAAACCACTCGAGTATCTTTGCCCAGAGAACCCCAAATGGGGCCACAAAGATTGGGAAATGACTGAAAAAATGGCTGAACAGCAACAAAAGTATGTACTTTAAAATTTTCAAAGCGCTTTATGTATATCATTTGATATCATAACAATATTATGAGGTCAATGCTAGTACCATTCTCTTTTTTATAGAAGAGAAAACTAAAGTTGAGATAATGACTAGGCTAGTTCTACACAATTGGTTTATGTCAGACATAGGATTCAAGCCCATGTCTTGCCCAGGTTCACACAACTATCTGAGGCCATATTTGAACTCAAGTCCTCCTGTCTCTAGGTCCAGCATCCTAACCAAAGCATCACCTTATTGCCCCAATGTGATTTAGATAAGTGGATTTCTTTGCTACCTGCTATGTGTGCTCATTATGGTACTTGTATTTGGTGGGAAGGGAGTTAAATCTTGGACATAAAGTTTGGGGTCCTTCTCCAAAATGAACAGCGATAGAAGTTAGCTTGAACCAGAAAAATATTTACTGTAGAATAATAATATTTAAGGAAGCAGAATGATGTAATTCTAGTCTGGTACTCCATATTTCTGATGAGAGCAGAGTGGTGGAGCTTCTGGGCCCAAAATCCTCTTTCCCCATTTGGAAGGAAATAAGTATCCCTTAGAGAATGAAAGGAAAGGGGGAGAAGAAGCTAGAGATGTCTATTCTGCTTCCCTTCAAGAAACACAATGATATCCCTATGTTACATGTTGGGGACAGCCCAGGACATAATTCATACTTGGGCTATAATCCTGGTGATTAGATGGGTGGTCTCTGTCAGTAATAGGAAAGTTAAGAAGAATTGAGGAGGGTTTGGAGGGGAAGATGAGTTCAATTTGGTCATGTTGAAATCCACTGAAGTTGATGAGATCCCCAAGTGAAATATTACAGAGGAAGAAGAGAATGCTCAAGATAGAGCCTTGGGGGACACCCAAAGTTAAGGGGTAAAACCAAGATGATTCAGAAAAGGCATTCTAGATTTGTTTTTAGTAGGTCTAGGATCAATCCTTATGTAATGGTTGAAATTCTCAAGAGGCAGTATTTCATAATTTGAAGCTAGTTTATTAATTGGTAGACTGCCTTCATTATGTGAACAGATGCCAAAGAGTTTGAGCATGGCAAAAGAGCCTGCTCAGATAGGTGGTGAGCAATTGGGCAAGAGGGCTCAGCCAGAGCCTATGAGACCTCCCAGGCATGCCAATATATATCCCTTGTGATATCATCATTCAATCCCTGCCCTGGACATCCCAAGACATTTCTGACTGGTAAACAGTCACTGAGGAGGTGGACTTAGAGGCCCCAACTCCTCCCTCAATACTTTAATCACAGGAAGAAGCCTGTCTTAAGTTTGACAGCAAGCCCTAGAGATTGCTGACTTAATTTAATCTTTCAAGTGGGTCAAGTGACTGCTCAGTCTTGCCCCAAATCCTATTATCTTCAATAAAGGTCTCAACAAGCACCCAAGCCAGTTTAATAGTTTAGGGGAGAAACTGTAGTTTCAGTTTAGAATCAGACTTTCAGTTTTTCCTTGAGGAGAGTGTTAATGGGAAAAATTATTTCACAAAGAATATCCCAATTCAATACTAATTTCCCACTCTTTTATGCTTAGTGTCAATGCTTAATAAATTCTTATGAACTGATTGACTTATTGATCCCATTACCTTGGGAAAACTATTTAATCTAAGTTCAATTGCATCTGTCTAGATTTACACATATCTTCATCTGTAAAGTGGGGCCAATGATAATACCTACCTTGTAGGGTAGTTGTTATAAACCTCAGAGTCCTAAAATAATGAGTTATCAAAAAAAGACAGACTCTTATTTGGAGAATCCCACAAGGCCTTCAGATAGTAGCCAATGATAACGTTTTTTTTTTAGCTTGAATTCCCTATCATCCCCTTTCAAAGGACTGTTCAACCTCTGTACACAGATTCTTTCTCAGAATACAAGCCCACTTTTCTATGTTGCAAGATTTTATTAGCAATATATCTGTTGCCTGTTGGATAATGCTATTGTCATTTGGGTTGATTCATATATAGAGTAAATATTAGTTTATATTAAAATATTTTTATTGACCAGACTTGCACCAGTAAATTCAATTGTCCACCTATATAGCCAGGTACCTTTTTGCAGACAGTTAGATCTGGGGTTGGTTGTAGATTATGATGGGTAATAAGGCCAAGAGTCAGAATGCCGCACATAATAAACATTCTAGGAATATTTCTTTCCATATCTGAATAGCTGAAAACAGTTTGAAGGCTCAGTCAAAGGGCTTTTCATGTGCCTATGTTTATTTTCACAGATCCATCCCCCTTGTCTTCCTGTCTTAAGAATCAGCCCGGTTGTCATGTGTTAACTGGGAAAAAACACAGAACTATTAAATAGTCAGAAAAATCACTCTTTAATTAAGGAAAGGAGTTTAACGCTAGAATTTAGGGCTCCTCGCAGAGCTATGTGCCATAAAGCCACACAGAGTCCCCAGACTCTGGCAGCTCAGGTCACTAAATTCCCGGGAGTGCCACTGCGCTAGTTGATAGCCCCGAAGAGGGAAAGAACTTGGGGGTCTTTTATATCCTCTGGAGAACTTGGTACAGCAAGGCTGCATAGACAAACTGCAAGCAGGCTGCAAAGTGGTCTGCAGTCAGCCTCAGGGGTATCAGGGAAGGGTCAACTATAACAATTACAAAGGAAAGGGCCAAACTAAGAGCTGGGCTTCCTAGGAGGACTTTAATACAAGGGGAGAAGCTTCTAAAACAAATAGAAGCACTCAACATTTTGACTCCGTCCACAGATCCCACCCACATTAGGGTCCCCAAACAATTTAAGGTCTATAGTTCAACCCCAAACAGGTGTGCCTGGTACTGGGGTTTCTCAAAGGGCAGGGGTAAACTTGAGGCGTCCAGATTTCACATTGACACATGTCCAATGTGTCAGCTTTAATTTCTGATTTGAATTCCAGACAAATCTCACTTATATTCCTCAGCTTCAGGAGGTGGATATGAAAGTTAAAATCTAATGGGAGGAAGCCATAGATTTCCTAAACTAGCTTCTCAAGAGTGCACTTAGGAGGGTTAGGCGATTTGGCAAATTCATGATCTCAGAGTATTACTATACCCTTTCCTTGCTTTTCTGGTCCCTTTAGATTAGGTTTTCCTTGGAATGTACATTAGAATCTCTGCCTGAGGAGGTAGGACAGTGCCATGAAAAGAATCAGGAGGCCTAGGTCTTAGTCTTAACTCTGTGATAAATTAGCCATGTGACTTTGGATAAGTAATTGCTTCTTTTCTGGATCTCAGTTTTCTCATCTGTAAAATAAAGGGGGGTCACTAGATGGTCTCAAAAGTCTCTGTGTAGTTCTGGCATACGATGGTTTCTAGGTAATTGATTGACCTAAAGGCGAATGGAGCGTTTGTGATGAGGGAGGGAGGAATGTAGCCTACACTTTTCTGGGTTATTGAGAGAGAACAATTGTGGTATTGCCTCTGGGAATGCTTCCCAGTGGCCTGATGAAAATTTGTCCAGTCTGGCTTTTAGAAATCTGACTTCATGATATCTATGAAGGAATGCTGCAGGCAGGATCTAATGATATGGAAAACAGTAAAGCAACATGGAGAACAAGCACACTGTTACTTCAAATGAAACCAATGCAATTTATACAATTGCATTTATAAGTATCACAAGCTGTGAGGGCTGGCTTTAGAGACACACTGATATTCTCTGGTCCTTGGTTTAAAAAAAAATAAATCACAGAATCACAGATTTTGAGAGCTGGTATACACCTCAGTTGCCATCTAGTTCAACTCGTAAATAAAAAGAATCCCCATTATAGCATATCTAACAACCTCCCGATCTATACTTGAAGACCTTCAAGGAGGAATTATTAGTTCAGTCATTTTCAATCACACCTGACCCTTTGTGACCTCATTTGGGGTTTTCTTGGCAAAGATACTAGAATGGTTTGCCATTTCCTTCTCCAACTCATTTTACCGATAAGGAAACTGAAACAAACAGGGCTAAAGTAATTTGCCAGGGTCACATAGCTAGTAAGTGTCTGAGAATGGATTTGAACTCTGGAAGATGAGTCTTCCTGACTCTAGGTCTGGCACTCCATCCACTGTACTACCTAGTTGCTCCAAGGAAATATAGATTACCTGAGGTTAGCCCATTTCTTATTTGTATGACCCAAATTGTTATGAGGTGTTTTTATTTATTTAATTTTTCCTGTCATCAAGTTTAAAATTGCCTCTTTCTAACTGTCACCCACTGCTTTTGGTTCTGCCCTCTGGGACCAACAAATCTGGTCCTTCCACCTCATGCCAGTCTTTCAAATACTTGAAAACAGCTCTCATCCCAGCTTGGCTTCCCCACAAAGTCTTTTCTTCTTTAGCTTAACGGGTCCATCTCCTGCAACTTATACAGAACTGGTCCGCGAAAAGATGGGCTGGACATTATGACCTCTGAGTGCCCTTCCAGGTCTAATTCTATGATCCTATGATCTGTGTTAGTGGTTGTTTTAATCCACTAGAACTGCTTTGGGATTTAGGACATTTTTCACTAACTAGGCCAGTTAGTGCTTAGAGTAATAGGCCTTTGTTGGGTGTATTTCCACTCACACAAGGGAAGGCCCAACACAAAGGGACAGGGGCATATGGGAATAGGAAAAAGGGAATAGGGGTTCAGTGCAAATAATGCCACTGCATCTCCCTTGCCAGTACTTGAGTATGATGGTCTTTAGGCTACAGATATAGAAGGAAAGATGTTCAGCAATGATCCTGTAAGAGGCTATTTTCAGATTTGACTCCATTTGGGTCCTCTCACTCCTTTTAATCAGTGGGAGTAGAGATCACTACCTCCCCACAAGGGAAGCTTGATGAAAAGGGCAAGAACTAGGGGTTTTATGGGAAGTGGCTGAAATCTCATTTGGCTACATCTGTGTTGTTTTGTTTCTGTTGTCAGAATGGCTTAGTGGCTAGAAAACTATGGAGATCTGGGTTCAAGTATTATCTCTGATAGCTAGGCAAGTAGGCAAGTGACCCTGAGCAAATTATTTCATTTCTCAAGTATTCTAGGCAATATTCGGAGGCTGTATGTTGCAGAGAAGGTGCCAACTAGCAGACTGTTTCCTTAGCAGAGAGTTTCCCATACTAATAAAATAACAGGATCAGTCCCTATTACTGTCCTATCTTTGCTCTCACCAGGTAGGAAATGGCAAGGGATTGTCCATCAACCTTGAAGAATGGAGATTTCTAGCAGTTTTCTGAACAGGGTAGGACTGAGTGGAGAATAGTATCAAGGAAGGGACAGTGGAGAGCTCTCATTCTGCTCCAAGTCTCTCTCCCCAGACTCTCTGAAACAGGGAGAGGTACTTCCTTGTTTAGTTTTTTTTTTTTTTTTTTATTATTGTAGTGATTTTGTTTTCAGTTTTATTGTTAATTGAACTGGTGGCCACTTTGGACATTAGATGCTCTTAACACATCAAAACAGCATCTGTTTAGTTTTATACAATAATAAATCAGGCTAGGCATTCACTGCTAGGGACTCAATATTGATGAGTTTAAATTCAAAACAAAACAAAACAAAAACACTATTGATGTATTAAGAGCTCCCAATGAGAAGTCATCAATTAAATAAATAATTAGGTTGAGAACAGAAGTTCAAACAGTCTAAAGCTACTGATATGCTGATTATTGATGAACATTAGCTATGAAATGTAGC
>NW_025359619.1:0-8067 GCF_016433145.1 Gracilinanus agilis | reverse complement strand
CCTTCTCTCTCTCTCTCTCTCTCTCTCTCTCTCTCTCTCTCTCTCTCTCTCTCTCTCTCTCTCTCCAAATCTAAATAAACAGCTGATACATTTTTTTTGCCTTGCTAAGTTCTTCTTAAAGAAAGTAGTAGGAACAAAGAGGAAAATAGTGATTCTACCTAGTTCTGACCAATAAGGAGAAATTGTCTGGTAAAATGGAATTGGCAGTTATCTTAGAAGACAATGATCAGCATTCTTAGAGTTTGTGATTAAAAAAGAAAAGGATAGTGACATCAGGTAGAGGCTGATCTAAACTAAAAAATTCAAGGGAACAGATTTCAAAGAATTCAGAGATCCAAAGGGAGATCCATTTAAGAAGGACAAAAGGCCAATAAAATACTAGTGCATTCAAGGACAGAAAAACAAAATTATGATGAGGCAAACAAAAATGATTCTTACAAGAAAGAAAAGATAAGAATAAAAAAGAGTTTAAGGCTACATAGAAATTCTTTCCTTCCTACCTTCCTTCCTTCCTTTCTTATTAAATCTCTTCTTATAATAATAACACAATTACATTTCTACCTCACTCTCCTTGTAGTATGGAGGTAATTCTAAGTTCTCCAAAGTCAAATACATCTTCTAGAAGTTCTTATGGAACATAAGTCTTTCCCAGAATGGCCTGGTGATGGCCTATATTCCTGGGGTGAAAGGAAGAAAGGAACAAGTATTTATTAAGTGCCTAATATACACCAGGTACTTTATAAATATTATCTCATTTGATCTTCACAACAACCCTGGGAAGTGGGTACTATTATCCCCATTTTACAATTGAGGAAGCTAAGATAAAAAACTGAAGTTAAATGATTTGCCTACTAACTGTCTGAGGCCAGATTGGAACTCAGGTCTTCCTGAATCCAGGTCCAGGGTTCTATCTCCTGTATCACCTAGATTCCTGGTATCCAAGGACCAGCCCAAAAAATCTGGAGAATTTCATCCACAAGATGATGAACTGTTTGATCACAACTCTCAAAAACCATCTACTAGATTTTAGATAGCTTGTGAATTGAGTCATTAAATGGATGAAGTATCACCCCCACCTTCTGCCACTATGAAATTATAGATTTTCAAAGTGTTAAGTCCTCAAGGAAGAATTATCTAGCCAAGTCTCTTAACAAAATCATTGTGTGAAAAAGGGAGAAAGTGTCACATTTTAGGGAGGACTGCTAAACTGAAAAGTGTCCTGGACAAAACCTGGAGATTATGCCTTTTGACAGCTAGTTGAAGGGCTTGGGGATATTTAGGCTGGAAACAAGAAGATTCAGGGGGGCATCAAGTATTTTATAGGGTTGCCTTCCATAGAGATAGTTTTACCAGGGCTTGGCCATTGTGCTTGCTTCTTAGAGCCACAAGTGAGAGGAGAGTGAGAGGAAGACATCAAAGGTGAATGAACAGCCCTGAAAAGGGCGAAGCAAGCCCTCACCCCAGAGATGCTAGTCCTCCTGGAACACTCAAGATGAGGATAGCAACAGGCTTCAAACCCATCAGTGAATTAGGGAATGCCTAAGCATGGGAAGGCTTTCCTCAGCAGAATGAACCGATAAGAATGATTTGTTCTAACAGCCTTGAAGGGAGCTAAAATGGACCCTGTGGAGCTCTTAGAGTTGGGTTAGACATCGAGAAAGCCAGTCATCCACTACATCCTGGGGCCATCTCCAGTTGTCCTGACTTTTGTGAACTTGGATGACTCTGAAAGAGAGTGTGAGGCTGATGACTTTGTGGAATTCTGCCTCACTTACATCCAGTTCATGAGCAAGTCAAAATATGACCCCATCATGTCATTGGTCCTCTTCAGAAAACAAAGGACGAACAACAACAGAGCTGCTATTTGGAAAAAAGATTAGGCTGATTCTGCTTGGCCTCAGTGGGCAAAACTGGTGGGTAGAAGTTGAAAAGAGGAAAATCTTTAGGCTCAATAGAAGGAAAAGCTTTCTAACAATTAGAGCTCTTCAAAGTGAAATAGATTGCCTTGAAAGATAGTGTAGTTTCTCCCTCACTGGGAGTCTTCAGGTAAAATGTGGGTAAATGCTTGGGTGCACCCTTTGTAGAAGGGATGATTATTCAAGTACCAGTTGGACAAAATGTCCTCTGAGATTTCTTCTGGAACTAAGATGGTTTGATTATATGATTCTATGGGATGGGAGCTAGATAATGGTATAGTTAGAAAGATTTAGAACTGATTTATTGTCTTGCCCCAAGGTTGATTAATGAATCACTGTCAGCCTAGAAGAAAGTTTCTAGTGGAGCCCATAAGACTTTGTCTTTGCCCTTGTTCTCTTCAACATTTTTATCAAAGACTTGGATAAAAACATTGATTTTTAAACTCATCAGAGTTACAGATGACATAAAGTTGAGGGAGAAAACTAATAAGTTGGCTGACAGAATCCAGATTCAAAGAGATTGGGACAGGCTGAAATGATGGGTAAAATCTAATAAGATGAAATTTAATAAGTCTAAATATAAAGTCCTTCACTGGGGATCAAAAAATCAACTGTGCATGTATGGCACAGAAAAAATATACCTCCAGTTAATATTTCATTTTTAAGACTCACAGATCTTTCTCATTCAATACCTTTAGTATTATAGTTATAATTAAAATATTTCTCTTTGATTACTTCCCTTCATGTTATACCCTAAATAAGGCATAAAAATAATAGTAGTAGCTAGTATTTTTTAGTACTAATAAAACTAACATGATCGTGGGCTAAATTAATATAATAACAATAATAACTGACATTTACATAGTTCTTACCATGCATCAGACATAGTACTAAGTACTTTAGAATTATGACCTCTTTAGATTCTTATAATAATCCTGGGAGGTAGGTGCTATTATTATCCTCATTTTACAGGTTGGAAGACAAATAGAGGTTAAGTAACTTGTTCAGGGTTACGCAACTAATCAATGTCTGAAATCATATTTGAACTCAGGTCTTCCTAACTTGAGAACCAGAATTCTATCTGTTGTGCTACCTGTGTCAAAACATCTATGGATCCTGTGGATAAGTTTCAGAACTGACCCCCCTTCCCTTTGAAAATTATGTGCCCCTGTAGGCAAAGTGGCTCAGTGGATAGAGTGATGGGTCTGGAATCAGGAGGACTCATCTTCCTGAGTTCAAATCCAGCTTCAGGCACTTACTAGCTGGGTTACTCTGAGCAAGTCACTTAAGCCTGTTTGTCTCATTTTATAGAAGAGGAAATTGAGACAAACAGAGTTAAATGATTTGCCCAGAAGTCACACCGATTAGTAAGTGTCTGAGATTAGATTTGAACTCGGCAAGATGAGCCTTCCTGATTCCAGGTCTACCGCTCTATCCACTGCACCATCTAGCTGCCCAAGCTCTGGTAATGAGCCAGTTTGTCTGCTATGTCTTCCAAGGAAGGGGGGAAGCCAGTGTCTGGAGGGCTTAAAATGCCAGGCTGAGAGAGTGAACCTGGTGAGTAGAAAGATGGTAGTTCCCTCAACAGTCCTAGGGGAGCTGGGAGGAATGCATGTGTTTGGGGGAGAGGGAAACAAATCAATTCTATTTCAGCCCTTTCATTTAGAGTTGCCTATTGGAGATCCAGAAGAATTAACACTTGTGTGGCATCGTTGTGGAGTAGAAAAACAGAGAACATCTCTAAAACATCAGAGAAACTCACTGGATATCAAGATACAGAGGAGAAACAATAGACTTAAAACCTGAGCCATTAGACACAACTTAGTCCAGGCTCCTCAGATTGTAGACTTGGAAAGTGAAGCCCAAAGAGGTGAAGATAATTTTCTAAAGTCACACAGTAGAATAAATTAAGTCAGCTGTCATTGCTCTTCACCTGCTTCATACTGGTGGATCCAAATTTGGTTAAACAAAAAACGATAATTAGTGGAACAATGGAAGGGAGTATTCTTTGGAAGTAGCCTAGTACTCTGTCCTTGAACTTATCCTGTTCATCATTTTTATTAATAAGAGGCTATGTATAACATATTTTTCTTCTTTCTTTTTTTAGGTTTATTGATGCATTTTGTTTTGTATCTCAGCCAATTTTGAATATACCTTTCCCTGACCCCCATATATCATATTTGCAGAGGACACAAAGGTCAGAGAGGTAGTCCATATATTAGATGAAAGAATAAAGATTCCAAAGGATCTTGACAGGTTAGAACAATGAGTCAAGACTAACAAGATGAAATTTAATGGAGATAAATGTAAAACTTTTTTAAGGTCAAAATAATCAACTGTACAAGTACAGTTTGGTAGGGAAGGGAGTACAGTTGGTGTTTGGCCTCTTGCTGACTTCTATATTCAATATAAGCCAATAGTGTTTTTTGGTTACTGAGAAAATGTCTATACTACTTTTTTTTTAAACCAGACAGACTTGTACTTTTATCACTGTAGGTATCTCCAGTGTGGAAATTTCTTTCTCAGAACAGATTAGCACCTTCTCTGCAACTTACTACTTTAGAGAGTTGTTTTAAGAAATGTGTTCCCCCAGCCAGTATGTATCAGAGGCTGCATTTGAACACAAATTTTCCTGACTCTGAATCTACTTCACTATCTATTATACTATACTCTACTGCCTTTTATACTATAATCTTGGGCTGTTTAATAGAAATATTACTACGAGAATAGAATACATACAAGAATAGAAAGAATACAAGGAAAGAAGTAGCAATCCTTCCGTACTCTATCCTTATCTGACAATACCTGAAGTACTGCAATCAGTAGGGATACTGACATACTGGGGAGTGATTAGAACAGAGAAGGCCTGAAAACCAACTCAACAATGGTTGTCAATATTGGGAATCCTAAGAACCAAAGAGGAAAAACTTTAACAGGAACATACCTGCCTTCCAATATCTTGAAGGATTGTGTGTGAAAGAAGGAACAGATTTGTTCTGTGTTTAATCAATCAGCATATATTAGGTACCTACTGTATTCTGGGAACTGTGGTAGGTGCTGTCCATGCTTTCAAGGAGTTTATGTTCTTCTAGTTACAGTGTGTTTGAAGGTAAGCTAATCTACACTGGAAAATGGGGTTTCTACACTGAGCATTTGATACACTGATAAAAATTTTTAAAAAAAGACCTAACCCTTCCTCCTCCTCTCCTTCATATTTTTGTGTGCATGAAACTAGAAAGGGAATAAAAGAGGACAGAAGGAAGGAATAGAGAATTTCAAGTCTGTTTTTTTATGACTGTAAAGTGGGCTTTTATGAGTTCCAATGGGGTCCCTTTATAGTTTAGCTCAGAGTCAGGGTGAAGGCACTAGACTTCTAAGGAATGTTGAAGAGAAGAGAGGACACGCATTTTGTTACCTTTGCTGTTTATTAAAGCCCAACCTTGGGAAACTTCATGGTAGAAGGGAAATCAGTTTGAGCAAGAGATTCCCTAACAAAAGGGTTATTTGGGGGGCAGCTGGGTAACTCAGAGGATTGAGAATCAGGCCTAGAGACGGGAGGTCCTGGATTCAAATCTGACCTCAGACACTTCCCAGCTGTGTGACCCTGGGCAAGTCACTTGACCCCCATTGCCTACCCTTACCACTCTTCTGCCTTGGATCCAATACACATTATTGACTCCAAGACAGAAGGTAAGGGTTTAAAAAAAAGGGTTATCTGCAAGTCATAGGGGTGACATCATAATCCAGGGAAACAGACCAGAGTTCTGATGTTCTTCAGCCAGGTAAGGAAGAGGTAATCTCCCCAAAGGCCAAGGGGTGGGAAATCTGCAAAGAATCAACATTCCTGGTGGAACCAGAACAGATGAATAATGGAAAGAGCAACCTAGCTTGGGGAATTCAGCAGGTGTCAAAGCTTGGTTTATTTTGACTTCCTGGATAAATGAAGAGTAGCCAACTCCAGTCTTGCACTAATTAAATCATAAGAACAAATGATGAAGTGGAGAAAGAAGAAGAGTAGAGTGGATGAAAGCTGCTAAAAGTCTGCGCTAATGATAGCTGAGTCTACAGTAACATGAATGCCTTGGGTTAGCAGACAGAATGCTGAAGCAATGGCTTTTGTCAGGCCAAACACATCTGTGAATAATTGAACAATATGCATGTCGAAGGAGTCAGCAATTTATCACTGGCACGGCCTACACTTTTGAAAGCTGTGGAATAACTTTTGGAGAGGGTGGGAGAGAGAGTAAAAAAAAAAAAAGTATGCCAGTACAGGTTGTTGAAGAAGAATGAAGTTCAGAATCCAAGATTATTTACAATAACCCAGAACTTCATCCAACAAGATGTCATCAGAGAATCATTGGATCACAGATTTTGAACTGGAAGTTCATTTAGTTCAATTCCATTACTTCACACAAGAGCAAACTGAGACCTAGAGAGATTAGGTCATTTGTCTGGGGTCACACTGTTTGTAAGGACAAAACCCATTATTTGAACCCCTGACTTTGTGGTGCAAAGGGAAGAACACTGGCTTTGGAGACAGAAGTTCTGAGTTTAAATATCAGCTCTTACAAATCAAACCTGTGTGACCTTGGCCAAGTCATTTCATTTATGTAGGTCATTGCACCTCTCTGGGTCTCAGCTTTCTTATCTATAATATATTGGAGTTGGACTAGGTGATTTCTGAGGTTCCTTCCAGTTCATTAATGTTATGATACCCTTTTTTGCTAGGGAAAAATGTGATCTGGTTAAAAAGCAAGGAGGTATAAGCAAGGAAGAGTGATTGACAATTCACAGCCCTGTTACATTGATATCCAAGTTCCCAATATGTCAAATGAATTCCTCTATGGATAATTTACAGGACAGAGATAAGAACTGCAGGATGCGGAGCAATCTGCATTATGGTGGGACTTCTGTGAATGAATCTACATCACTGGAGAGAGTAACCATATGGATAAGATCATAAATCTATCATCATATTGAAGGATCAGAGTTACTGGATCCTAGATCAGATCCATTCTCCTCCCCTCTTCCCATCCCTCTAACTACCACTTTTCAAGATTCACTTCAATCCCATATCCTCCTTGAAGCCATTCCTGACTGTTTCAGTCTTTACTGATTTCTGCTTTAGCTGTTTCTCCTTTAGATTTTATGGCCATATAATTTAAATCCTAAAGTTCTCTGCTTCAAATGTGCATTGCCTTCTCCCTAGTAAGAGGATTAGTTCTTTGAGAAAGCTAGCTCAGGGTTCTAGACAAAGTAAGCAATCATGGAATTTGGAAATGGAAGAGATCTCAGGGATAATCTACACTAACTTCCTCATTTTACAAATGAGTGAAATGAAAGATAGGTAGATAGATAGATAGATAGATAGATAGATAGATAGATAGATAGATAGACAGACAGACAGATAGACAGACAGATAGATAGATGAAATCAGAGAGAGATAAATATAGATAAATATAGACATAGAGATATAAATGAAGACAGAAATAGAGATAAATGAAAATAGTTGAAGATACATAAATAGATAAATGGACAGATGAGAGACAGACAGACAGACAGACAGGCAGGCAGACAGACAGACAGGCAGGTAGATGCAGATAGTAAGGTAGTTGATTAGTAGATGGGTAGATAGAGCATTTTTTGTTGTTGTTGAGTCATGTCTAATTCATTGTGCCTCCATCTTGGGTTTTCTTGGCAAAGATACTGGTGTGATTTGCCACTTCCTTCTCCAGCTCATTTTACAGATGAGGAAACTGAGGTCAATGGGGTTAAGTGATTTGTCCAGGATCACACAGCTAATAAGTATCTGAGGCCATATTTGAACTTGGGAAGATGAGTGTTCTGATTCCAGGATGGCACTCTATCCTCAGGGCCATTTAAGTGCCCAGGCACTGTGCTAAGTAATAAGGATATAAATAAAAGCAAACAAGGCAGTCCTTGCCCTCCAGGAGCTTACATTCTAAAGGGGAAGTCATAAAGAGTAATGGAGAGGAAGCAATAAGTAGTATAATGGTTAGAATGCCAGTCTTGGAGTCAGAGGTTCCAATCTGACCTCAGACACTTCCTAGCTGTGTGACCTTGGACAAGTGATTTAACCCCACTTGTCTAGCCCTTGCCAATCTTTTGTCTTAGTATAAAGACTAAGGAG
>NW_025359618.1:0-2614 GCF_016433145.1 Gracilinanus agilis | reverse complement strand
TGGAGACGGGAACTGTCAGGTTATGCTAGGAACCAGAATAGCAATAAGGTCAATTTTGCTGGATTGAGAAGTTTGGGAGGGAGAGTCATGTCCATGAGACTGAGAAGAGAGGTGGGGCCCTGCCCGGAGGGCTTTAGGAGCTAAACAGGGATTATATTTAAGTCTAAAGGTGGAGTCATATGGCCAGATTTGTGTTGAATGAAAATCACTTTGGTAACAGCATGTAGGATGGACTAGCATATGAGGTAGAGGAAGCCAGTCAGGAGGTTGTTAGAATAATGCAGGGGAGAAGTGAAAAGAGCCTGTGTGAGCTGATTGAATAGAGGGAAGAAGTAGGATGAGAGAAATGCCATCGAGGCAAAAAGGCAAGATGTGGTTACTGGTTAGATTGGTGGGGTGAGGGAGAGGGAAGAGACCAAGATAACATCAGGATTAGGAACCTGAGACACTGGAAGGATGCTAGTGCCCGAGACTGAAACAGAGAAGTTTGGAAGAAGGGAAGATTGAGGGAGAAAGATAGTGGAGTCAGTTTTGGGTATGTTAAGTTAAACTATTTCTGGGCCATCCAGTTTGAAATGTCTGATAGGCAATTAGTGATCCAGAGTTGAAACTTGGGGTAGAGAATGAGGCTGTGTCTATCTGTCTATCTATCTGTCTAATTATCTACCTATCTATCTACCTATCTACCTATGTATCTATGTATCTGTCTATCTTTGTATCTATCTATCTACCTCTTTATATATATTTACCCATCTATCCATTCATCGATTTATCAACCCATCTATCTAGATATATGTCTATCTATCCATCCATCCATCCATCCATCCATCTATCCATCTATCCATCTGTCTATCCATCCATGTCTCTCTCCCTCTCTTTGCACATACATGCACTTTCATATACATACACACATATTTTTGTATGTGTTTATGTTTAACATATAATATATATATAACAAATACTATATGAATTTAAAATATGCTAATACAAACAAAATAGAAACATAAAATAAAATGTGTATGTATAGTTAGATATGGAAAGATATGAATATAAATATAGATATGTAGCTAAAGTGGTACAATGGATAGGGTGCCAGTCTGGAAGTCAAGAAGCCTTCTCTTACATCAGGCCTCAAACACTTACTAGCTTTGTGACCATGGCAAAGTCACTTAACTCTGCTTCAGTTTATTCATTTATAAAGTAAGCCGGATAAAGTAATAGTAAACCACTTATATATCTTTTCCAAGAAAACCCTGGGGTCACATAATAGTCAAACACAATTGAAAAGTGACTTAACAACAACAAAATTATAGCTATATAGATATATACATATTTTCTATAAATTTTTGCACATGTATATTTATGCACATTATTTAACAATATCTATGTATATAGACATGTATATATGAATGTATACTATGGTATGTTTCTGAGTTTATTCAAGAAACATTAATTTGTTCTTAATCCACCTTGAAACTAAATATAGGGGTGGAGGATGGAGGTAGGACAAATATTCTTCTGATCTGCGCCTATGGAAAAGAACACATGTGGCAAAAAATCAGTCCCTAAAATGTTTGTTTTATTCACTCTTCACTGCAGAAACCCCTCTATTCTCATTACAAGTACCACATCCAAAGGTGATTTTTAATAGTTCATCAACTACAACATTTTGAGGGAAGCAAGCAGCCTCAGGCTTTATAAAGCATCCTCTAGATGCAACAAGCTGACATGTTACTGACAAGTGACAAGCAGAGTGTGTGTTAAGAACCATTTTTTCCTGAACTTGCGTGGGTTGGATGTGATGAGTTAATAGGCCTTTTCCATTTTTAATATCTGAATGAGGGCACAAACAGAAGCATTGATGTATATTTACATTGCCTGGTGAGAGCTGGTGAAGTATCACATTTGGGTCTTCAGTGCCTTACTGTTTTAGAAACTCCTTTTGACATCTATTGCAGGAGACCTCTAGGAATGGTCTTTTAATGGCCTTTTCTTTATTTTACTGTGCTGGCTTTATTCCTGGAATATTCAAGAGTAAACAAACCTACGTGGAGCCACGAGTAGCACTTGCCTGGTGGAGTAGCTTGAGGATTGTCATCAGGTGGAAATATGTATAAATGAGTGTCATGTAGGTAATAGCAATCGTATTGTCAATCTAGTATTATCCACAATTTTAGAAATTTTGAATGGAGTTGGAACTAATTATATAAGTATAATATAAAATAAAAATATAATACAATATAAAATATATAATACAAATATAATATATATAATATAATATAAATATAAAGAATATTTTCAGACTCAGTTTGAATTGATTATTGATAGAATGGCTCTCTATTACCTCCAGGACCATTCATAAATTCCTTTTTTTAGCTTTTAACTATTTTCATAAATCTACCCCCTATACTGCCTTTCTGGTCTTATATCTTACTTCCCTCTTGATACTGTAGAATCCACTAATAATGACATCCTAGATGTTTTTCGCTGTGGATTCTCCATCTCCTCACTGTTTGTATTGTCACTGGCTATTGTAAAAGTGAAATTTGGGAAATGCCATATAAAAGTATATATATATATATTTACTATGGACATGTGGGGACCTTAAAACTAC
>NW_025359617.1:0-3594 GCF_016433145.1 Gracilinanus agilis | reverse complement strand
TAATGTGGGAAATGGAGGAAACCAAGTGAAATGGAAGAAAAGTCATTTTTTCAACAGTCATCAAATACTTAATATGTCCTAGTCATAAGTACATGGGTACAGAGGATCTGGTAGGAATCTTCGAGGTTCTCTAGCCTAACTCCCCCCTTATCATTAAAAAGTTGTGTTATGTGAAAGCCTTGACATTATGTAAATGAAAACAACAGCTAATATTTACATAGAGCATTAAGGTTTGTAGAGCACATTATAAATGGCATATAATTTTATGCTCACAATAACCATGTAACGTAGATGCTCATTATCCTTATATGATAGATGAGGAAATTGAGACAGAAATTAAGTCAAAGAGTTAGGTCATAGAGTTAGGAATTGTCTTAGGTCAGGTTTGAATTCAGGTCTATCCCAACTCCAGGCTCAGGACTCTATCCTGTGAGCCATCCTGTGTGCTTTGAAGAATGATATTTTTGTAGAATCCTGAACTTAATTCCTGGGTCAGTTACCAGATGCATTAGAATTTGATGCCAGTAAAATTCTTTCCAATGTTGCAGAATATGGTAGGCTACTTATTTTGCAATCTGACCAAAGGAAGTAGCATTGAAGTAATATTTCTGCCTTTGACTCTTGGACCCAAGTGGTTGTGCCCACCATGAAGTGGTTAACCACAAAATTCTTCTAATTTCTTAGTCTAGTCTTTCACTTTCTTCAATACTCCTAAGTGGAAATAGAATAGATTCTCTCAAACAATTGATTTTATCTGGTCCATTTAGTCGGGAATGTCTGACAAAAGTACACTGTCTGATTCAGATGCAATAACTGCTGAAGAAAGTAGCTTTAGAGTCTAGAGGGAGCTTTTCTATTGAAACCAAAAGATAGACTCATCCCAGGCAGTGATCCTTAGCCTTCTGGGACTTTCAGACCCTTAATCATCAGTGTTTCTTGAAGAATTTTTTTTCCTAAAGTAAATTCTCATAAGGCACAACCTATCTACTCCAGAAGATTTTTCTGTGGACTTTCAGTTTTATTCTTTTATTTTCTGCATCTTCTCACTCTTAAAAAAAAAATCAAAGGCACTGCTGGCCTCTCACCTTTTCTCAACCCACATATTAAAACTTGTTCTCAGGAAGTTAGGAATGGCTCTTTTGTGCTAAAATGCAAATTGCTTACAAGGTTTAATCTATTAGTCTTCTTACATATTTGTATGTTATATTTATATTTTAGTAGGGTAAAAGCCAAGGAATGAGTATCTACTAATGAATATCAGACTTTGGAAATGAAATATCAATGGATTTGTGTGGGAAGCCAATAAGAGAATAGGTAAAAAACTGAGACTTCTCTTTTCAACCCTTTTGTGATCCTTGTGATTTCTTGTTGAAAAGTATTGTGGCCTTATTGAAAAGCTTTAAGTGCCTAGCAAACCTGAATTTAAAGGGTTAACACTGTTCCCCTTTGACCAGGAATGCAGCTATAGCCAAGGCCAAAACTTTAGCAGGGGAAATTCAACCCTGAGAAAAATATTTCCTGACTTGGCTTTCTGATAAGAACCTAGTCAAAATTCAGCCTTGGCCTTGTTCTATTCTGAAGCCAATGTTTTGTGTCTTGATGTGACATAATTTGTAACTTCTGCACATCTGCAAAGTTTCGGGGGGGTTCTTTTGTGTGAAATGAGTCTTGAAATATATATATATATATAATAAACTCCATGCTCCTGGAGACAGAGCTGGAAGCATGAGATAAAAGATCTTCCTGTCCTGTTATTTCCTTATCAACTAAACTGTCCTTATGAGATTATCAGAGATGATAAAGAGATCTCCACAGATTTGGGGATAGAAGGGCTCTCTCAGGTCCCTAGAAATAAGCTCACAAACAAGTAATTTTTCACCTTTTTATAAAGTTTCTTTGCATGTCATTTTATTAGATATTTACTATTTTACTGAGCCCTCTACTTATTTCTTTAGTTAAATATATCCCATAGTAGGAATACCTAAATCAATTCTAACCATTTTGTGAGTTCATGATCTTGGTCCAAGTGGTTTAGGCTAAATTTTTTTTAATGGTACCTCTGTGCCAACAAATACATGCTTGTGCATTCTAGGTTTCTTTCTTCAGCAATTTGAAACTGTCATTATCATAAACATAATGGTTTTATGTGCAGTTATAACATCAAATTCCTTCCACTTTTAAGTGCAATATATTCTTAAAGTTTCTCAATATTCCATCAAATTGTTTTCTAACCACCACAAAGGCTTAGCATTTGAGTGTTTACCAATTCTCAATGGATGATCAGATTTATACAGTTACTTTGTTCTTCTCTTTTACCCTATTCATATTTCATCAGTTGTATAATCACATGAATAAGATGTTATATACACTTGTGTTCTTGTGGCACACATGTCAAGCTATGTCTTCTGTTTTTACCTTAGCCTTCATTTATGTTGTTATTCTTCTATTTGGTAAATTTTCAGATGAACTGTTAGCAATACTGCTCATTCAGTAGAGTTTCTGTGAGAGTGTAGCTGGTATACAGTGGAAGAATAGAAGAAACTCATGAATAAAGAGATTCTGTTCTTACAAAGATTAGTTTATACATAACCATTATTTAAAATGAAGTAATATATGCAATAGTTCTATATTCATTATTTAATATAAACCCTTTTCATTAGCTAGTAGAAAAATGAGTATTTTATATTGCAAACAGCACTGCATTTTTATTGTTTAGTTAAATAGCTAAAAATAAAAGATCAATTTCTATAACTCATTAAGATAGCCTGTAAAATTCTCCTATTTTCCATCACACATTTGCATATGAGCAATTTAACTTTATTCTTTCTTTAAATAAAAAACAATATAGTGATAAACTCAATGGTGAGCCAGGTTTAAGACTACTCTTGGTATACGTCTTTGTTCAAATAAAAATGTCCATTATGAAAATTAAGGTCACATATGAATTAGTTTATTTTAAACATCTTCCAAGTTGTAACATAATTCATTAAATGTCATATATGTACAACTATTTGTAAAATAAACCAATTTTATATGAAGTCTTACAGATAAATAGTAAACATATAAGATCTTGAAGGCTTACTTCTTTGAATTCCTGTAGAATATTCCATATAAAAATTTATAATGACTTTATAACTAGACACATGTAATTTATTTTTATTGTTCTTGTAATTATAGGTAGAATATAATTTTTTAATGTGTAATTATGCAATTTATCTGTTACTCTGGAGCTTTTGAGGCTAAAACTCTTCATAGTTTTTATAAGCACTATATAAATGAATGTAAAATAATATCAGTCATGTATTAAAGTACTATGCAAGTTCATAACATTTGTTGTTGTTGAAAGCGATACCTAGAACAGAAAAATGCAGACCATTGACATATATCAAAGATTTTTTAAATTATTATTAAATGTCTATACTAGTGAGTCAGTCAATAAGCACTTATTAAGGACCTGCTATGTGCCAGACATTGTGATAAGTCTGAATTTGGATTCTCTGATATCTTATGATTGTTACTGGTGATAGAGGAAAAGGAGATGGTCCATGAGTGTGAGGTGAGGATTTGAGAGAGCAAGTATGTGTGGTAGGGAGA
>NW_025359616.1:0-1237 GCF_016433145.1 Gracilinanus agilis | reverse complement strand
GAATCATTGTTCCTTCCTCTCCAACAACTTCCTGAATTTAATCAGTAACTAAATTTTCTACCTTTACAAACTCTTTCACATTCATTTTATTTCTACTCATGAAGTCACTCTATCCTGAGTTAAGTCTTCATCATCTCTGTAGATTTTAAAATTAATATTCAATAACTAAATATCATATATTTTTTAACATTTATTAATATTCATTTTTAAAGTGGTTACATGATTCATGCTCCTCCTTTCCCCTTCAACCCCCCCCCCCGCGCAACCCCCCCACCCATGGCAGATGCGCATTTCCACTAGTTTTGTCATGTGTGCTTGATCAAGACCAATTTCCAAATTGTTGGTAGTTGCATTGGTGTGGTAGCTTCGAGTCCACACCCTCAATCATGTCCACCCCGACCCATGCGTTCAAGCAGTTGTTTTTCTTATATGTTTCCTCTCCTGCAGTCCTTCCTCTGAATGTGGGTAGCTTTCTTTACCATAAATCCCTCAGAATTGTCCTGGGTCATTGTATTGCTGCTGGTACAGAGGTCCATTACATTCAATTTTACCACAGTATATCAGTCTCTTTGTATAGAGTTCTTCTGGCTCTGCTCCTTTCACTCTGCATCAGTTCCTGGAGGTCTCTCCAGTTCGCCTGGAACTTCTCCAGTTTATTATTCCTTTTAGCACAATAGTATTCCATCACCCGCATATACCACAGTTTGTTCAGCCATTCCCCAATTGAAGGACATCCCCTCCTTTTCCAATTTGTTGCCACCACAAAAAGCTCAGCTATGAATATTTTCGTACAAGTCTGTTTATCTATGATCTCTTTGGGGTACAAACCCAGCAATGGTATGGCTGGATCAAAGGGAAGGCATTCTTTTATAGCCCTTTGAGCATGATTCCAAATTGCCAGCCAGAATGGCTGGACCAGTTCACAGCTCCACCAGCAATGCATTAATGCCCCAATTTTGCCACATCTCCTCCAGCATTCATTACTCTCCCCTTCTTTCATTTTAGCCAATCTGCTAGGTGTGAGGTGATACCTCAGAGTTGTTTTGATTTGCATTTCTCTAATTATTAGAGATTTGGAACACTTTCTCATGTGCTTATTGATACTTTTGATTTCTTTACCTGAAAATTGCCTATTCATGTATCTTGACCATTTATCAATTGGGGAATGGCTTGATTTTTTATACAATTGCTTTAACTCCTTGTATATTTGAGTGATTAGACCCCTGTCAGAGTTTTT
>NW_025359615.1:0-3162 GCF_016433145.1 Gracilinanus agilis | reverse complement strand
CCATAGAGTCTGTGACACAACTTGCTTTCCTGGGTCTGATTGGGCATCACTTTAAAAATTTAGAATTTCTTTCAAATATCTAAAAACATTCTCCTAAAACGGGAGCCATAGAGTCTGTGACACAACTTGCTTTCCTGGGTCTGATTGGGCATTGCTTTCTAATTCAGCATTTAGCACAGTGCCTGGTACATGTGGGGAACTTAATTAATGTTTGACTGAATAATTGCCCAATTAAAATACATTGATCCCATACAGATAGGATCTGAGACAAGTCCACTATGAAAAAAATGTTGATGAGATAGTTGACAAAACTGGATCACTCCATTTTTAACCATCACTAACAATCGCTGACCACGTCCTCTGAAGTGGTTTGAGAGCCAATCCTTGCAAATCAGAGTCAGGAGCAGAGGGATGGGGGGCTCAGAGAACTTGGGGTGTTTGATCCTTTCCCTCCGCTCTGGCTCCTGTGGGCTATCGGTTATTTTATTTTCGGTTAATTTGGGGACCAAGAAAGATAAAAAAACAACTGGCATTTGAGGCTGTGGCAGTAGAGATTGTGAACAAACATATGGTACCCAGCATGCACACCCAGAGACGGATGATGAGGAAAGAAACCAGAGAAATGATCGGAGGAGGCAAGGACAATGTCCCCTTGGCATTCCCTGAGGGGAAAGGAAAGAAAAAGACAAGTAGACACACTTGGAGCCTGGCATGAGCATGATGGCAGCTGAGGTGAATGAGACTCCAGAAGTGAAGCAGGCTGAGGCTCTCGGGGGGTGATTTAGGCCCACCTGTCCCCTGGAATAACCAGACAAGTCTGGCCCCTTTGGGGCTCCTCCAATAAGTCTCTGGTCTCTTGGAGATGTGTCTGGTGCCTTCAGGGTACCAAGAAAGCCCAAGGGGAGGCCACTCCAGTCTTAGGGGATTGTCTGCTCTAAAATGTCAAGGCCAGCTACTTAGCACCAGCTTCCCACCCAACGGAGGGATGAGAATCCCTCGACCCCCTTTCGGTTTCTTGTCTGGTTTCCTTCCAAATGCCAAGGTGGTCACCACAAGAGTGTTCAAGCACCAAGAGGCTTCTCTAGGGAGTCAGATGCGCGCTAGGCCATGACAGCCAGTCTCCACCATCCATCACGTCCTCCCATCCCACTCACATAGCGCCATGAAATTAGAATGAGGAGACACACAGGTGAAAGTTGCAGCGGAGGGAAGCCGGCCCTGAGCATGGAAGAATGGAGAAGCGCCAAGAGCATGGAGCCACGTCGGCAGACATGGCGGGCGTGGGAGTGAATGTGTCTTCGGTTCACAGGCAGACAAGGAAGACTCACAACACGGACACACACCAACCCTACCTTCTCCGGCTTCTTTGCCTTTCCTGTCAGGTAACTCTAAGCCCGTGCCCCCTGAGGGATACAGGGAGACGTCTGTCGGCACAGGCCAACTGCTGGCTGTGTCCTCCGTCATCTCATACATCTGCCCTTCGAGCGGCTGCAGGTGCCAGTTTAGGCCAAACAGGTGCATGGCTGTGGTGAGCAATGAGAAAAGTCATCTTTTTCTGTGAGGAGGGGAAAGGGAGTTTCCAAACCCAAAGGGATGGGGGGAAATACGGAAACTAGGGGGAAGGCGAAGCTTCGGGGACTCACGGCCCACATCTACTTCAAGGACCCATCGTGGCATCTCTTTCCACAGATGCGAATCAGGACCCCTTTATGCCCTTAGGAGAGGAGCTTCCAAAGCTGTCTGGTGGACAAATCCATGAGGCTGGGGCTCACCTGAGGATGGAGCCCCTCCCAACTCAGCTCCCCTGGTTTTCAGATCATAGACACGGAGTCCTTTGTTGGGTCTGGACTCAAAAGCTCTGCCTTTCCAGTCTTCTTAAGTCTTACTTCCCACTGGATGGACTCTTCCATGAACAAGGCACACCATCCCTCTTGCCTGGAATCTCTGTCTCCCAGCTTCCCTGGCTTCCTGTGAGTCCCAACTAAAATCCCCCTTTTACAGGGAGTCTTCTCTGACCCCTTTTAATTCTAGGGTTTCCCCTCCATTAATTATTTCTAATTATCCTGTATAGAGCTTGCTTCATAGAGATTTATTTTATTTGTTGCCTCCTTCATTAGATTGGAGGCTCCTTGAAGGCAGGGACTATATTTTGCCTCTTTTTTGTATAGCACCAGATACTGAGTAGACACTTAAATATTTACTGAGGAATACCTAGGTGGCTAAGTGGATAGAGGATTCGGTCTGGAATCAGGGAAACCCTGGGTTCAGATCTGACCTCAGACGCTTCCTTAGCTGTGTGCTATTGGGCAAGTCACTTTACCCTGTTTGCCTCAGTCTCCTCACCTGCAAAACGAGCTGGAGAAGAAAGTGGAAAACCATAATCTTTGCCAAGAAGACCTCAAATGGGGTCACAAAAAGACACGACTAAAGCCACAAAAAAATTGGATAACCATGACAAAGTCACTGTCACCACTCCAAGTCTCAGTCTTCTCATTTATAAAATTGGTACAATGGATAGACTAGCATTGGGGTTTTGAATCAGGAAGACCTCGGTTCAAATCTTGTTGCAGGTACTAGCTGTGTGATCCAGGACAAGTCCCCTCCCCTCTGCCTACCTCAATTTCCTCATCTGTAAAGTGGGGATAATAATAGTGTCTACTTCTCAAAGTTGTTGCAGGCAACAAAGGAAATAAGAGGTATAAAGTACTTTGTAACCTTTATATGATTAGCTATCTTTATACAGATGTATATACACATAGATCTATGTACACACATGTCTGAGTATGTTTATATAACACACACATATGAAGAGATGTAGGTATGTATATATCAACATATATTTGCATTTGCATATATTATTATATTATATATAGATATCATAATATGTAATATAACATGTAATATATTATAATGTAATATTTTATATATATTATATATTATTGATTTATATTACTGATTATTAATTTATACTGTATGTTATTAACTTATACTATTATATTATACCATACTATGCTATATTATACTATACTATGCTATATTATACTATACTATGCTATATTATACTATACTATGCTATATTATACTATACTATGCTATATTATACTATACTATGCTATATTATACTATACTATGCTATATTATACTATACTATGCTATATTATA
>NW_025359614.1:0-1753 GCF_016433145.1 Gracilinanus agilis | reverse complement strand
CAGCAGGAGGCGAACAAGAGGCCAAGCCATGGTGAGAGGACCCCAAGAGCTCAGCTCCCCAAAGAGCTCCCAGCTGAGCCTGGTCACTCTCAGCTCCCTCTTATCTTCTCCTGGTTACCATCCTCATGAAGGAACTTGATAACTTCTATGGTCCTGACTTGAAATCTATCATCCTATGACCCTCGCCTTCCATCTTAGAATCAATACTGTCTATTGGTCCCAAGGCAGAGGAGTGGTAAGAGTTAGGCAATGGGGTGAAGTGACTTGTCCAGGGTCACACAGCTAGTGAGTGTCTGAGGCCAGATTTGAACTCAGAAGATGAGTCTTGTTGACTTCAGGTTCAGTACTCTGGTTCTCTGAGATCCAGAGACCCCTGGTCTTGTGGCTGTTCCTTGAACACAACTCTTCTGAAGCTGACTCCACTTTCTCAATGGCGATTCCCGGTGCTCTCCCTCTTTATCTGGGTTCTGCATGTCCCTGGCTTCCTTCAAGACTTGGCTCCAATCCCCTCTTTCATCAGATCCTTTCTCAGTGCCTTCCTTCTGAGAGGCCCCTGTGGTTCTCCTGAACAGAGGTGCTTCCTATAGAATTGTTTGCATGCTGTCTCCCTCATTAGAATGGGACAATCTGGAGGACACGGGCCATGTTTCTCTATTTATTTGTGCCCAGGACTTACTGCAATGCCTAGAACATATTCACTCTTAATAAATACTTGCTGACTCCCTCGAAGATGGTAAAACTCAAAGGTCGGACCATCCTCCTCAGCCTCCTGCCTCTTTCTGGATCTTTGCAGCCTTGGCCTCACCGCCACCTTGCTACTTCCATCTAAGCTTGGACATCCTCCCCTCCTGGTTTTCCAACTTCCTCTCCCACTGCTCCTTCTCTGTCTTCTTTGCCGGGTCCTCCTCCTGACCTTCCACCACAAGTGTCCCTCTGTCCAGACAGCTGCAGCAGGTGCAAACTCACTACCTTTCTCCTCTCCCTCCCCCTTATGGTCCTTCGGCCTCAGTTTCCCAATAGGACATCTGGGGGACATCTTTTGACTTGCAGAGAAATCGGACTTAAGCCCAAAGAGCTGCCTGGCTCTCTCCAGAGTTCCTGAAGCCCTGGGGCAGGACAGAAGTCAAGATTATGGTGCTTCCCTCCCCCCTCAGGATCTCCCTGGCCTCTCTCTATCACTATATCATCTGAGGCCAGGGGGTGTTGTCCCAGCATCCCAGGATGCTCCCTCCTCTCTCTGGACACAGCCCCTACCCTGGCACAGATCCTCCTCCCCGGAATCCCGCAGCCTGCCTCCTCTCTCCCGCCCCAAATTCGTCCTTCACTGGCCCGTAACAGGGTTTACAACACCCCTGCTCAATAACGTCCAGTGGCTCCCTATCACCTCCGCCATCTGCCCATACCAGGCACTTTACTAAGTTCTGGGGACAAAGCGTATAGGTAAAAGGCAGTCCCAGACCTACCTAATGGGACTCACAGCCTAGGGGGGAGACATGCTGACAAGGGACCCAGGGGGCACATACAGCTTTTCCGGAGGCTCCAGCACCTCCCCCTCCAATTCCCTTCCACCTTACATCCGCTTCCACTCCAAGCACAAAAAAGAGGCCCTCCACCTCCTGCCTCCAGGCATGTTCTCTGGCTGGACTTCAGCTTGCTCCAGCCAGTCTCACTAGAATGCTGCCTCCTCCAGGAAGCCTTCCCCAGCCCTCCTAATTGGGAGGCCTTCCTTCTGAAGATGTGCTGTCTACCGTCC
>NW_025359613.1:0-1064 GCF_016433145.1 Gracilinanus agilis | reverse complement strand
CGTTCTTAACATAAATCCCTCAGAATTGTCCTGGGTCATTGCATTGCTGCTAGTACAGAAGCCCATTACATTCTATTTTACCACAGTGTATCCGTCTCTGTGTACAATATTCTTCTGGCTCTGCTCCTTTCACTCTGCATCAATTCCTGGAGGTCTTTCCAGTTCACATGGAATTCCTCCAGTTTATTATTCCTTTGTTTACATTTTTAGAAATAGTACATTATTGTCCTCATTTTACAAGTAAGGAAACTAGACAAGAAGATGTCATTTTCCGTTTCCAATTCAAATGCTTCCATAATAAACAATTCACTTCATCTTTTTTTAAACCCTTTCCTTCTGTCTTAGAATCAATACTAAGTATTGATTTCAAGACAGAAGAGTGGTAAGAGCTAGATAATGGGCGTGAAGTGACTTGCCCAGGGTCACACAGCTAGGAAGTGTCTGAGGACAGATTTGAACCCATCTCTAGTCCCGGATCCCTATCCACTGACTCTTTCTCTTTTAAAATGAATTGTTTGGGGGTAGTTGGGTGGCTCAGTGGATAGGGATCCAGGACTAGAGATGGGTTCAAATCTGGCCTCAGACACTTCCTAGCTATGTGACCCTGGGAAAGTCACTTAACTCCCATGGCTTAGCCCTTATACTTCCTCTGCCTTGGAACCAATACCTAGTAAAGATGGAAGATAAGATTTTTTTTTTTTAAGAATATAAACCCTATTGGATTGTTTTTCATCTTATTCCTGGTTGATGGCTAATGATAGGAGGGATATCATCTCCCACAAAGAGCAATAGTATGGGTAGAATGTTCTCAGGAAGATTGATGAGTAGCCATAGCCAAGGTGATCTGCGTAATCAATCCTCTGGCCTCTTTATTGCCCCACATACTACAAAGTAAGAGGGATTAGATTAGCACATGCCCAGGGCCTGGAAAATCTCCCAGGTCAGGCAGATAACTTCACTCCCCAGCTACGCCAAGTGACACGTGGAAAACACCAAAGGAAAAGACTAGAAGAGAAGCAAGCTTGGGAGGGGAGAGAGAGAGAGAGAGAGAGAGAGAGAGAGAG
>NW_025359612.1:0-6092 GCF_016433145.1 Gracilinanus agilis | reverse complement strand
TGTTGCTTGTCCATCTCATTCTCTGCCATTATCTTCTCCTTTTGCCTACGTCTTGTCCAGGATCAGTCTTTTTCAATGAGTACTGTTTCTTCATTATAGCAAGAGATTAATAAATTGGGGGTGGGGGAGAGAAGGGAAGGAAAAAAAGGGGAAAAGGAAGGAAAGGAGGATGAGAGGAAAAAGGAAGGAAGGGAAGTAGGGAGGAAAGAAAGGAAGAAAAGAGGGAGAGAGAAAGAGAGGGAGGAAGGCAAGAAGAAAGGAGGGAAGAAGGGAGAAAATGCTGGATTTAGAGTGAGAAAGAACTCAGTCTGAATCTGACCTCAGACACTTACTAGCTTTATGACCTGGGCAAGTCACTTAACTTCTATTTACCTGGGGTTCTTTAGTTGTTAAATGGTAAAAATAATAGTACCTTCCTCCCAGAGTGGTTATAAGGATCAAATAAAATATTTGTGAGGTTCTTAGCATAGTGCCCAGCACAGAGTAGGTACCATACAAATGCTATTATTATTAGTGGGACCAAAACAAGATTTTCCAATTGTTAATAAAAATATTCCTTTTAAAATACTATTTAATCTTATCCTTTTTAATTCAACTTTTAAAAATTTTAAGGTGTTTATAATTGTTAGTACAATTACATATACAAAGTTCGTACGTAAGTAAATACACATAAATTGGGAGGATGTGCTCAAAATGTTTTATTCTGATAGGGCTGTGCAGTTCCCAAAGTTTAGATAGCACTGTTCTCATCCAGCCTCTAATCCCAGTTTGGAAGCTTCCCCTGAAATCCTTGGCAATCATTTAGCTAGCTGAAGAAGGGATAGACAGAGCTATCACATGCAGTTCAAGTCTATCCCATCACCTCAAAAATAGAATTCAACACCCTTCCCAAAGTACACAAAACCAGCTCTTCTGTCACACCATGTGTCTTGTTTGGGAGGATGACCGGTTGGAGATTCAGCTCAGCCTGCTGGCACACACTACAGAAAAGCATGGAAAGTCAGAGCTGGAAGGGCTCTCTCTCTAGTCCCACTCCCTCATTTGACAGATGAGGAAATGGAGGCTCAGAGTATTTATGTCTCCGTGGTCAATAATTAGTAAGTAGCACACAAGAGTCTTGAATTCAGATCTTTCAATTTGGTTTTCTTTTCAGTGTTCCTTCCTTTTCCTGCAGTGAGAGAACTAGGAAAACATTTTCTCTCTGCTTGTGGGGCTTTGTGGTGGCCAAGCCGACCAATCCAATTATGGGCTTTTTATCATGGTATATAGCTGGCCTTAGAGCAAGGAGGAACTGGATTTAAATCCTGTCTTTGATATGAGCAGGCTATGTGGATCCAGACAGATCTCTAAAACTGTATAGAAGCTGCTGACCTTTAGTGATGGAGGGAGTTCCCTCATTCAGGGAGTTAGTGTCTATAGTAATGAAATCATAAATCCAGTCCCTTTCCCAATCCTTGTGGGCTTGTGGGAGACCAGGCAGAAAGTAAGGTTTATGGGTGACCCCAGTAGAAGAAGAGAAGAAATTTATACAATCCTATGTAGGGATGTACTTGGTATGCTAGTAAGGTTCCTGGGGGAAGAGGGACAAGGAAGTAGGTGAAGATGGAGTGGCCCCCCCATTCCTGAAAGGCCAGTGGGAGTGATTAGGAGATTATGGGGTAACCAGTACTTTCAATGATTTATTTTTGGTTGGCAAACGAGAGACCAGTAGCATTAACCCTTCCACCAATCCACTGTCCAGTTTGGTCTGGGAGTTTCTCCATTGTGCCTGTCGCTCAGGGGCATAGTGCTTTGGGTATACATAAGCTATACATCATAGAAAGGTGGAGGAAGAGGAATCCTTAGGCTCACTAGCCTCTCAGCACTAGGGCAAGGCTTCTAGCACATAAAGATTCATAAAGAAGCTGAGCGGGAGCTAGAAGGAAGCTGCTCATGTCTCTTGCATTTAGAGAGGGTCGTATCTCCATAGACTTCACAAACTTTTCATGTCCAGAATCTCCTAGATTCTTACATCAGCTGCAAAGAGGAGTACAAATATTTCTATCTAGTGTTGTGGAAAATGGAAAAAACCAAGACCCAGAGTTAATTTGCCAACAGTGTTCTTTCACCTGGAATTCTCTCTCCACCTTCCTGTTGACTCAACTCTTCCTGATGAGATGCCACCTTATCTAGGAAGTTTTCCATTACTTCCTTGATTGATACTAACATTATCTTTCTTAGACTTCACATAACAATTTGTTTGGAACTTCTGAATGCATTTATCATATATCATTTGGTATCATAGTTAATTTTCATCTTCATGTCACCTTCACTTTCACATCCTTTCTCATTGTCCCTGCAGGGCTATCTAGCCATCTGTCTCCCATTGCCTGTCTCCTCCTCCTGCATTCTTGCTCAGGGCATAGTAATCAACTTACTAAAACCATTGCTTCTGGAAGGGGAAAGAAAAACAGCCACCCCATGGATCAACTTGCCATCCCTGTGATTCTCCATGCTCAAACTCTGTTCTCTGGCCACCAGTGCTAAATCTCCATGTTTTGCTTTCCCCTATTAGCATGTATGGTCCTTGAAGGCAATGCCTGGCTCATTGTCTCCCTTTCAGCACATAGCACAGTGCCTGGGGTATAGCAAGCACTTAATAATAATAAATCCTTTTTCCAATTTTGAGTGCCAGCTGGCCAGTGAGAATAAAGAAAATATTCTAATTTCATTCTAAGTCTTAGTTGGCTGGTTGCTTACCTTGGGTTGGTAAGTGAGTGGCTAATGATTTTTGTCTGTTTCCTCAGTGGCTTATCTCCCTAAGGAGACTATGAGCTCCCTAAAGGCAAAGATTAATACCTATATTTCCTTTGGATTTCCCCAAAGTACCTGGAAAGGTATAGGTAGTCAGCTTGATAAATAAATTCTTAATTTTTTAATTCACTGACTGTTTTAGCTTTCTTTTAAGAAAAAATTTTATTATCATGCAAAACATATTTCCATATTGGTCACTGTTGTAAGAACAAAGTCATATATAACCAAAATCCTCAAATAAAACTATAAATACACTGTTGTGAAAGTTGACTCCAACAGTTCTTTCTCTGCAGTGGCCCAGCCTTCTAAGAGTTTCTTTACACCCTGTCCCTCTGAACCATGGGCTGGCTAAATGGCTTGTCTGATTCCTATAGTTAAGGCCCATATTCCTATAATGTTGGCTTATTAGGGACTTCGGCTTTTTCCTTCATCTTCTGGAGATGAAGATAAAATGGAGAGATGTTGTTTCCATTTTACATATGGGTAAAGTACACCGTGTAAGCAGATTTCCAATAGGTTACTGAAAAGGGGGACAAAGCAGTGCATTTAGAACCTGTGAAAGTCAGTTTTTTGAAGGTCTAGTCTTTTATGCAGAAGGTTTCCTTTGTTTTAGGCCATCTCACCTCCTTCACAGTAGACCCTGCCTTCTCATTCTCATGTCCATGCTGGAATCTCCCAAGACAGAAACTCTAAAGTTGGCTGCTGGGGTGATGTAGGTGGGGGTTAGGAGTAATTGCTTATATATCTCTCCTCACCTATGACATTTGATAGAGGAAGCAAGTCAAATGTATATGAGTGGGACACTTTTGTTGTTGTATGGTCATTTCAGTCATGTCCAGCTCTTCTTGACCCCATTTGGGGTTTTCTTGGCAAAGATATCCTTCCCCAGCTTATTTTATAGATGAGGAAACCAAGGCAAACAGAATAAAGGGAGCTGTATAACTAGTGTCTGAGGCTGGATTTGAACTCATGAAGAAGATGAATCTTCCTGACTCCAGGTCCAGCACTCTATCCATTGTGCCACCTAGCTGGCTGAATGAGACACTACCCATTCCTATAAAACCCTTGACCTTCTAGACTGTTATAGGTCATCCCAACATGTAGGCTGTCCGATTATGAGAATGGTCTTTGCTTTGGAGGTATCTCTAGGCATTGTTATGGAGGGTGTTCAACAAGATGTCCTGACGTGGAGCCCGAGGCCACTCATGTACTGATTAGGGGTGACCAAAGAATTGTTGGAGCTAAGTTCATGATGGCTTCTCAGGAACATTGTAAAACTTCCTTGCTCTTTCCATTGTGCCTGGAGTCCATCGACCACTGTGCTTATATCCTTCTCTTGTTGCCTCTGTCTCAATCCAAGGTTTCTTTCAAGAAATATCTCTATGGATCTTAAGGCTTTTATGTGTGTGTTGATTTAAAATGCAACTGTAATAAAGACCTATTGCTTTTAGCATCACTGTCTTGACTGTTTCTTTTGCAAAAGCCTCCCAAGTCTCTTAATTACTTCAAAGGACTGATATAGGAGTAGGTAGAGGGAGTGTTGTTGGAAATTCCTTGGCAGGCTTAGGTTATTAGAGCAACAAAGGGTTTATTCAGCCTAAGAATGCTGAAGTGAACCATAGACTAATCATAAGAGGTAGAAGTTATGTCAAAATGAAATAGAAGTAAATAGAAGTACTGTGGTTTGTTTAAGTAATGTTATTCTCACTATGAATATATATATGTATATAATATATATATGAATAAAGACAGTGAGGCTGAAGGAGAGGAGAAAGCATGAGAGTGGGATTTATTAACCAGTTATTGTTTTTGTTCAGTTGTTTCAATTGTATCTGACTCTTTCTGACTCCATTTGGAGTTTTCTTAGCAAAGATACTAGAGTGGCTTGCCATTTCCTTTTCTAGCTCATCTTAAAGATGAGAAAACTGAGGCAGTCTGGGCTAAATGACTTATCCAAGTTCATATAGCTGGTGAAGGTCTGAATCTAGATTTGAATTCAGGTCTTCCTGTCTCTAGGCCAGGCACTCAAGCTACCACTCTACCTAGCAGTCCTTTATTGACCAGTACAATGTATCAATGAAAGACATGCCTCTCACATATACATATATATGTAATATATATGTATATATATGTATGTATGTATAATCCCTTAATGAGATCACCAATAACTTAGGACCTATAAATCTAATTTTCATGAATACAAAATCTTTATGAGAATGATCAAAGAGCATCCTTCAGGAAAATATGAGATAGAAACAGATAAGCCTTTGCAAACAATATTCTGCCACCGAATACAACTTTACAATCATACAACATAACAAAAGATACACAGAACACAAGATTCCACTCTGTTTTGTTTGTTGATTGCAAAAAAGGTATATGACTTGTTGGAGCAAAATGTAACTACAAAATATTTCCTCTAACAGGGGATCTACCAAGCATGGGGTTAAGATCAGATCAGATCAGATCAGATTTTAAGACAGAGGCACTATCATTCAGTGATTATCCAATTATCAAATATTAATCAAAGAGTGAAACAAGGATATTTCTATGCAAAAGCCTCTGTCATGGATGACCTCTGTCATGGCTGATGTTCTGTATGAATTGAAAAATGGAAGAAAGACTCCCTATAGACAGTGAGTCCCTCCAGTTTCTCCTGTTTGTGTGGATGATACTATGTTGATTTTTGTCAAACCCTGCTATGAGAGCTACAACAATTCAAAAGAGAAATGATTAACAGGTTAATTTTGGAAAAAAAAAAACATGGAGAGACCTATAGGAAATACATGAAATTATGAAGAGTGGGATGAGAAAGATCAAGAGAACATTATACACAGAACAGAAATATTGTTTAAAGAATGGCTTGTATAAAGGTTAAAATAGGGGGTTTGACAAAATAAGAGAGTAGCTTTTAATAACTCAAGTTTTAATGAGAATATAGTAGAGTTGTAAATTAATACTGCACCTTTAAGCTTTTAACAATTAACAATTTAGTTTTTATTAAAACAGAGGTAGTAAAAGAATATAGTAAAATGAATATAGTAAAGAAGGGAAATATAGGAAAGAGAGGGAGAGAAATAAATTTCTTAATGTCTATACTAGTTATCCTACAACTATCTAAAACTACCTATATTGACCTATATTACTATCTAAAACTGCCTATATTTACCTAAGTGCCTATAACTACCGCTAGTAACAACCACCCCACAAAGTTCCAACTCAATTCAGCCCAATCAAAACCAATATTTAATTCAACCCCAATTAGGTCTGTCAGTGAAGACCAGCCACCTTCCAAAAAG
>NW_025359611.1:0-5812 GCF_016433145.1 Gracilinanus agilis | reverse complement strand
TTCTTCCTTCCTTCCTTCCTTCCTTCCTTCCTTCCTTCCTTCCTTCCTTCCTTCCTTCCTCCCTCCCTCCCTTCCTTCAAGAATCATCTCTTGTGCTCTCCATTGGAAATCTTTCTTAATTCTCCTAGGTGTTGGTACTCTTCCCCCCCTCCCCCCCAATGATCACATACTAGTAGGTTGCGTGCTTTAGCTCCCCATTGTGGAATGTAAACCCTTTGAGGATAAGGGCCTTTAAATTTATTTTGTTTTCATAATCTTGACATCTAGCATAACCCCTGGCACATGATAAGTACCTATGCCTGTAGGACTGGTTTGGACTGAGTTGAAATAAGTCAGGATCTGAATCCAAGCCCTTTCTAAAACCAAGTCCAACACGACAGTATAGATTATCACGACTGCTCCCCCACTTGTTTTAGATCTAAGATACTGAAACCAATTCTGTTCTCAAATTCCAGCAAGTTCCACCAAAAATGAGTCCTTCTTTCTTCCTCTGCCTCTTCTCCCTGGCAGATTGAGTTAGCACATCTATTATAACAGGAATACCCTTCTCACAGCGGGTTCCAAATTTTAAACAAAAGAAGGAAGCCCAAGGAACACGCCTGACAAGAAAACTATGACATGGAGCCATTCTTGACCATGGTGCAACATCCACAAATATTTAGACCTTCTCCCGCCCTCTTCTGCAGCCCCTGGTACCCAGCTGCCATCCCATCAGAATGGTGCCACACTTTCTCAATTAAGCAGTTTGACATCCTGGAGGAATCCGCAAAGCATGATTTAATGAGCGGAAGCTGAATGCAAGGAAATCGGCTGCCTGACAGGTAGCTCATTTCCCACTGACAAGAGACAGCCGCACATTAGCAAAAGGGGTTTGGGGGTCTCTTTTCATTAAATAAGCTTTACAGATGAAGAACATTTCAGACATCTTGGCGAGAGGATGGTTGCTGGTTCCTGGTGTGACCTTATTCTCTGCCAGTCACCGAGCCCGGGAGGCATGGATAGAGAAGCCACTCTTAAAAACAAAGTGAGGACCAAGAAAAAAGAAAGCTGGGCATGGAAAAGAGCACACACTCTGTCTGGGGCCCCATGGTCGCTCTGTGGCTCGTGTGCCATTCCATCACCTTGTTCTTGGGCTGTTGAGCCTGCCCTCATCATTATAGCGGACGCCAGAGCTGGAAGGGAATGCAAACACCATTCTTCTACTTCTAGAGATGACCAGCTGGAGGCCCCCAAAATGAGCCGACTTGTCCTAAGTCACAAAGGGTTTTGAACAAGCGATGGAGGCAGGATTCACACAATCACAAAATCATAGACCAAATCTCTGAGGCTACAGAATCCAACCCCTTGATTTTGTAGTTGGGGAAACTGAGGCTCAAGGAGGTGTGATGACTTGCCCAAGGTCAAATATATAATAAATGGCAAGGAAAGGATTTGAATTTGGGTCCTCTGACTCTAAACCAAACACTCTTTACCCAGCCTCTCCACAAATTGGTCCAATTTGTTCCAGGCAAATTTATGTTATATTTCCTACCTCCATGCTTTGGCTCACACAGCCCATGCCTGGGAGGCTCATTGTTCTCTCACCTCCTGTCAGTTAGAAACCCTAGTTTCCATAGGGACTCACCAATCCCCACAATTAACTCTGTACTTAAGTTCTATGTATTTTGTATTCTCCTAAGTGTGGACATGTTGTTTCCCCCTCAGTTGGATATAAACTACTCGAAGCTAAAGATTGTTCCTTTTATCCCCCTTTGCATCCCCAAGGTCTAGCACACTGCCTGGCTTTAGCAAATAATTTAAATAATCAAATTCGAGATGAAAAAATATTTTATTTTAAATCAATTTAAACAAATGTCAAATAATTTACTGGAGAAAAGTTAAATACGGTCTGACCCAGCCAGAAAGCCTAGGTTGCACCTGTATTTAAATTTCATCCGCTCACAGTGATCATAAATTCCTTGAGAGCAGGAAGTGACTAGAATCAAAGGGCCAAAGAATTCGAAGGGAATCTCAGAGATCGCCTCATCCAGAGGCTCTTAACTCAGATCCACGGAGATTGTAAGCCTGAGGGGATGCATGTCATAAGTGACAGGCAGGACTTGAATTCAGGTCCTTTGACTTCAGAACCAGTGCTTTCCCCAATTGAACAAACCATTTCTACCACGTGGCCCTCAGTGGTTAGAACTCTGGAGTAAGGAAGATCTGACCCTTCTAGTGACTAATTGTTCAACCCTGGGCAAGTCATTTAACCCTGTTTGCCATTATTTCCTCAGTTATAAAATGGGAATAATATCAGCACCCATTTTGCAGAGTTATCATGAGGATTGGGTGAGATAATAATTATGAAGAGCTTAGCACAGTGCCTGGCACATAGCTGGCAATTAACAAATGCTTTTTCTCTTCCCTTTTGGTATGAAGTATTGAATGTTGCCCTTTTCCATAGCAACAGACCCATCTTTAACCCTAACCAACTGCCTCCTGAATGTTTATGATTGGTCTCAAGGGGAAGTAAGGAGATTAACTATGAATGGATCAGGGAGGATTTGCCTGATTTAAATACATGAATATGCAAAGGAGGCATGATTTGATCAGTGTGGGAACTATTGCTGCCCCCCTCAGATCTCGACCCCCAAAAAGCTGAGTAGAAAAACCCCCTGGAGGTGACCAGGGCTTATCAGGGTGAAGCCCAGCTTAGTCACGAGGTCAGAATTGGAATCCGGTTCTTTTTGACCACCCCAAGTCAGAATTCTATCCCATGCTGCTACTGCATCTGCCATCCCACCTGGGAAATAACGCCAATTAAAATGAATTCGGTGGAATTTTATTCACTAAGCGTGTATTCCAGTTGGCTGGAATAAGTTAGACCTTGGTTAAATAGAAGTCAAAACGAAATCCTTTTGCTAAACCCTTCCCTTCCATCTTAGAATCGACAGGCCATATTGGTTCCAAGACAGAAGAGCAATAAGGGCTAGGCAATGAGGGTTAAATGACTTGCCCAGGGTCACCAAGCTAGGAAGCTTCTGAGGTCAGATTTGAACCCATCTCCAGGCCTAGAGCTCTAGCCACGGAGCCACCTAGCTGCCCTCATGAAGCCATTTTTACAGTGTTTCAACACAGCTATTTTCATATTAATTCCTAATATATATTGTAATTAATTCCTTTATCATCATCATTAATTCCTAACATAATATAATAATATTAATTCCTAACAAGTAAGAATGAGGCACACAACTACATATTTGCATACCTTGGGATATACAGGCAGACAGACTTGGGTTTCAGTCCTATTTGTACCACTAAGAGGAGGTGACTGACTAAGTCAGTGGTCTTCTTAGCCTTCATGTCCCGATCTTTAAAATGGATTTAATAATAGCAAGGCACTGCCTTCCTCACAAAGTGGTTGTGAGGAACACGATCTGTCAAGTACTGTGGAAACACAAGCTCCATACAGAAGATAGAGGATCTGTGTGGCTTCCTCCTCTACACCAGAGGCCAGCAAGAGTCTAGAATCTGGACCAAACCAGATTAAAATGTCACTGGGAAATATCTGACAGAATAAATAAAAATACAATAAGACATAGATAATGTTACGATGGGGTTTTCTACATCAATATGTGGCCCGTAAGGATCTTATGTAAGGATTTTTAGTTTCCCTTCTTCTATACACCTTCTATACATCTGAGACTGGATGAAAAAATCATCCACATGCTAAAGTAAGGCCCTTTCCTACATTCTGAAGTGATGGATGAAGTGTTCTAGAATCAAACACAAGTAGCCTGTATCCCCAATTTACCTTCTTTCTAGACAATAGAACTAGATGGCAGAGGGGAGAAGATGCAGATTTGGGTTTAGTCAGAAAAAAAAATTTCCCATCAATTGAGGTTATCCTTAAGTGGCATCGGCCACCCCAGGAGATTCAGGACTCGCCTTCACTGAAAGGTCTCTGACCAAAAGCCAGTTTCAGGGGACTTTCTAGAAGGGAACCTTCTTCCAAAGCAAGTTGGGTCACAGGGGTCCTGACGTCCCTCAGAACTCTGAAAGTCCATGGAACATTTCCTAGAAATATTCATCTTCTTTATTCCTCAATTGTCCATGGCTATGGGAATGTTATGTTTCAAAAAAATTTTTTTTGGTATAAAAGCAGAAGTCAGGCCTCAGTCTCCCCAGCTTCTTGATTACCCTGTAAAGTACAGGAGAGCACCGAGAACAAAAGGGCATAAAGTCGATACGACAAAGAGACTATTTGAAGGCAACAACATTTCATCTCAAAGCAATGAGGCTGATACAGCATTATGACTGGCAAAGATTACCCACATGCTACCTAGCCTGGCTATTTATTTTATCTTTTCCCCTCCTCGAATATCACCATAACCCGGATCATTAAAAATCATACCTGATAGCAAACCAAGAAAAATGGAATGTTAAGATCAGTCCCTTTTTTTTCTTTTCTAAATATAGATAGCCAGAAACTCATTTTTCTGTTATTATAACAATTCTTCACGGAATAGAGAAGGTGATGAAGAAATTTAGTGGAAACAGGTAGGTAGTGCCAGTGGATGGGGCATCAGACCTGGGGGCTGGAGGACTCATCTCGCTCAATTCAAATCTGGCACTAGACACTGATTGGCTGTGTGACCCTGGGTAAGTCACTTAATTCTGTTTACTTCAGTTTCCTCATCTGTAAGATGAGCTGGAAAGGAAATGGTAAACCCCAAAAGGTATCACAAAGTGTCAGATATGACTGAAAAATATCCAAACAAGAAGAATGAAGAAATAGAAATAAATCCATTTCTTAACCAAAGAAAGAAATGAGTGCTAGACTTAGTCAGGAAAGATGCAGCTGAGTTCAAATCCCACCTCAGATGCTCATTACTTAGGGGAACATGGGCAAGTGACTTTTACTTTTCTGAACCTCAGTTTTCTCATCTTCCAAATGGAGTCAATAATGACACTTATCTCACTGGTCTATTAGAAGGCCCAAATGAGAAAGTCAAAATGGGAAAAATGAAAAGTACTTTGTCAATGTTAAATGCCTCTATCAATGCCATTCGGTATGAGGGCATCATGGAGTCACAAAGTATGAGGGAAGAGACTTTGCAAGTGAGCTGGTCTAACCCTTTCATTTGATAGGAAAGCGATGCTCTGTTCACATGCTGACATTTTATTTACTGAAAAGGACAGAGAAAGGACATTTTCTGTGAGCATAGAGCATAGGGACAATCGCCCTGAGGGAAAACATACTGAATTGAGAGGACCTGAAGGAAAAGTAGCTCCTTAGATCAAAGGCTCTAGTAAGAGATACAGAAGGTTCAGGGAGGCCCGGAGTAAATTCAGGACCTAATAAGACATATGTGGAATAGAGCTGCCCAAATAATAAGAGCGACTGTCTCAAGAGTTTTCCCAATTAAAGCTCTACAATATCATTTAAAATCTGTCCAGCTCTCGTCCCTCCCAGGGCCACCACTAGTTCATCTGAGTTTGGGGATACACTGGAAAGAGCCCAAGTGCTAGGATCAAAGGTCCAGGATTCAAATCCCGCTTCTGTAACTTATTCTTTATATAAATCTGGGAAAATCATCCAATCTCTTTGGGCCTCAGTTTCCTTATATATAAAACACATGAGCTGGGCTATATAGCCTTTAAGGCCTCTTACAACTCAAAATCAATTATTCTAAAAGTTCTTGGTCTCAATCTAGGGCAGATTTCTTATTAGAGGGAATTGTAGTATCTATCTGGAAAGGGGCTTAAGTACACAAACATCATTTTAGGAGTCTTTAAGAAAAGAATAAAGATGATAATGGTAAGGGAGGCA
>NW_025359610.1:0-1697 GCF_016433145.1 Gracilinanus agilis | reverse complement strand
AGAGAGATACAGAGAGACAGAGAGAATGGATAGACTAACAGATAAAGGCTCCCATAAAGATTAAGTATCCCAGTAAAGGTCAAGGTCTTCTCTTTACTGCCCTTGATTTCAATCTTAAATGAAGATGTAACTCTTGTCTTTAACAAAGTAAACCCCTCTACATGTATCTTTTGATCAAATCTTATTCAGAAAACTGCTCTCATTATAATATCCCTTCCCTCATATTTTCCATTTTTCTCCATTTACTTCCTTCTTCTCTGCTGCCTATAAACATTTCCAAGTTTACTTCAGAGAACAAATTGTGGATTTTATCATATCGTACAAAAATATTCTGCCAATTATGAATGGATCTTATTTTTTCCCTAAATCAGGAAGGTGAATATCTACTTAGAAAGATGTTAGCTGTTTGTCTACATGAAAATAATAAACCATCTGTTTTAAAATGTTCCCTAATTTAGAATTTTTTAAAAATTATGTATCTTTTCCTGATGATTCAAAATAAGTGAGATTTCATAGTTATATAGATTATTCTCACCCCCTCCCATCACCAAGGTATGCCATGGGTATGAGATGATCTTCTTTATTCTAAATATGTTTATTAATGAGTAGTATGGGATGGAAAACTAGTATTATAGGTTCAGTGAAGGGAATGAGCTTTAGATGAAAGAAAAGCTCAGTTCAAACCATGTACTGTCAACAAGTGGAAGGAATTATAAACTTTGAATACATATTTTTTTTCATTTTTATCTCTGTCTCCAGACCCTGACAGCAGCTGAAACATAGCAGATAATTTTCCATCTTGGACAAATTCTGTCCTCAGCTACTTGTGGACAATACAACTCTTATTGACTTTGTTCATGTATTTCCCAAGTCTAAAATGCCCCTTCCTTTACTTCTACAGGTTTAAAGCCTACTTCTAGGCCCACTTCAAAAGTCATTTACTCCCTGAAACCTTCCTTGACCAACTTGACTAAATTAACTTTCCCTCCTAAATAGCATTTATTTCTAATCTAGTCTATAATTGCCTCCCACTCTACTCTGGGCCATTGTTTCATATGGGTGCATCCGATTACCCCAACCAGGTTGTTAGTTTCTCAAGGGCAGACACCACATATTTTCCACTGTGTCTTCCTCAGAATATTACTAAGTGCTTTACTTTAACAAATATCTGCTGCTTGACTGATTGATTTGTCCAAGACAACTGTCCAAACTTGCTGCAGGCCTGAATTATACTCAAAGCACAGTGAAGAACTCTTTCAAGTCTGTGTGTCTCAGATTCCAAGAGAATTTCAAAATGTCAGTTTTCTTCTGCTTGTTGTCTGAACTTCCATTTGAAAGTTCTGATTGCCACTGATTCTTAGATTCACTCTTCTTAAATAAGCCAGAAATAGATGTGCTAATAAACATATATGTATATTTCATGATTTAAACTTGGTAATTAATCAAACAATAATTACCCATAAAGAAGACCTTTTGCTAAAGGGACATCCAGAAAGGACAATCCTTTGTCCTCTGGAAACTTACGTTATAATAAAGCAGATAACATATGATTATATTAATAAAATACAATTCAACCAGCATCTTCGTGCTAATAGGGGAGTAACTTAGTTACTAGAAACAATATTTGAGTAAGAATATGTAATTTCACATCATCTGCCACTTATTAGCCATGTGACCTTGGGCAAGTAATTTAACAT
>NW_025359609.1:0-1536 GCF_016433145.1 Gracilinanus agilis | reverse complement strand
TTAGCCTGAGCAGCTAGCTGAACTGCACTGGGCTTTAGTTTCCTCATCTGTAAAAAGGGAGGACTGGATTCAATATTCTTCAAAATCCCTTCCAGTTCTAAACTGATGATCTTATGAATAAAAAAAAAACCAAACCCAACTCTTGCCTTTAGTCTTAGAATCAATCAATATTGTGAATTGGTTGCAAGGGAGAAGAGCGGTAAGGACTAGGCAATGGGAGTTAAGTGACTTGCCCAGGGTCACACAACTAGGAAGTGTCCGAGGCCAGATTTGAACTCAGGACCTCCTGTCTTTAGGCCTGGCTCTCAATCCACTAAGGCACCTAGCTGCCTCCATAAGTATTCCTTAAGACATTGGAAGTATGACTTATCATAGCTATTCTCTATGACTATAGAATATTTCATATTTATTTATGATGCTTGAATATGTATGTGACAGGAGTTAGTAAATCTGGGGGAATTTTCTTGAGGGGGAGTATTTTTGCTGCTTTAATTCATATTCAAGTCTGGATTAACCACTATCAGAAGGGATAGGACAATCCCAACTCTGCCATTAACTAGTTATGTCAATTTGACATTATCCTGTAACCTCCCTGGGTCTATTTCTTCATCTGTAAAATGAGGGAGTTAGGAGAGATATGAGTATCTCAAATTGCTACCGGTTATACAATTTGTGAATCGAGGATATGGAAATCTTTAGAAAGCTTGAACAACATGGGTGGAATTCTTTGGTAGAGTCAGAGTCAAATGAAATCTTAACTTATTTTACTGAATGAAATCTTACTTACCTAAATGCCTCGAGGCACGAATGTCTCCACATCATCCTAGACAGGAGTGTTATTAATTTGATAAGTAATCTATATTTGCTGCTTTCACTTCTTCACCTCCCACTCAATCCTTCACACCTCATATTCTGGCTGCTTTCCCTGCTACTGTCTGGAAACTGCTCTCTTAAAGGTCGCTTATGCCCACCAAATCTAAAATCAAATCTTTTCTTGGTTCTCAGTACCACTGGCCTCTCTGTAACATGCAATCCTGTTGCTGACCACCCCTCTGAGAAGGCTGCTGGTCCTATGAACTGAATGTTTTCTGGGGATAGAGGAAAGGAAGTTCTTCTCTCTAGAAGCATTGCTTCACTGGAGCAATGCAACCTGAAAACATTACAGATCCAGAAGCCTGGACCGCTGTGTTCCTATAAGAAAGTGGCCAAATGCAAATAATATTTCCAATATTTTCTTTGGGATTCTCCTAGGCTATGGTTCAAGGGTCACTAGCCCTCCCTTGGGCATGGAGTAGAGTTGTAGGTGCTACGAGGGGACCACACTAACAGAAAGCAGTTGTTGTCCAGTTTTTCAGTTGTATTGGACACTTTGTGACCCTCTGGACCACAGCACACCATTATTGTCCATGGAGTTTTCTTGACAAAGATACTAGAGTGGTTTGCCATTTCCTTCTCCAGTGGATTACAGGAAACAGAAGTTGAGTGACTTGCCCAGAGTCATAGAGCTAGTAAATGCTTAAATCAAGATTTGAATTT
>NW_025359608.1:0-6837 GCF_016433145.1 Gracilinanus agilis | reverse complement strand
GCCTACTTGTAACTAGGTAGCTAGGTGGTATAGTTAATAGAGTACTAAACCTGGAGACTGAGAGACCCAGGTTTGAATCTCATCTCAGACAATTATTGGCTGTGTAATCCTTGGTGAATCATTCAACCTTCCTAAGCCTCAGTTTTCTCATCTGTAAAATGGGGATACTACTACTAACAACCTTCCAGGGTTGTGGCAATATTTCAAGTGGGATAATTAGTGAAGCACTCTGCACATCTTATGGGGATATGTTTATTCCAAGTTATCATGATAACTTACCAGCTGGTTAGTACAGGGCAAGTGAGGTATGGCTCCAGGTGAAAGATCATGTCCTGCTGCCAGGACAGCCAACAGTATGACACACTTTTAGCTGGTTCTCATTCAGGTGTCTCTCCTGGCCTACCCCTGGCAAACAAACAAACAAGATGGAAAGGCAGGAATTTCTCAGAGCTGCTTCTTGGACATTGTTACTAAGGAAACCAGTTCCTTAGTATTCATGTGTGCGGCAGCTCCGTCTTGCTGTGTCTCTGAGGCAAAGGCAGCCTCGTCCCAGTGACATTGGGGGAGAAAACAGCCAAACAGATAAATGCCAAAAACCATTAACAAGAAATTCAGGAGCTCAACCCCCAAACGCTGGTTTCCAATACTGCTGGCTAATGAGGACTCTGCAAATATCCAGCAGTGCCTGGGCTGATTAGGGAGAGTTCTCTGGACCCCCGTCCCTCTGTTTAGCATAGAAATAAATCTTCCACCCCGCCGTACTGACGCTCAAAATCGTGCCCAGTCCCAAAGGTGAGCAAGGGCTCTCGCCAAGGATTCGGCCCCGCCAGTCTTCAGTTTTGAGGAAATCAGTTGACGCTATTGAAAGGTTTCTTTCCCAGCCTCGTCCCCAGCACAAACCCTCTCCCAGGCTAAATAAAGGACGTGTCGGTTATGCGAGCTGTCAGAGACCTCGAGATGACATTTCTTCTGGGTGAGAATGTAAACAGTCAGGCTTGTTGCTATGGGCCATTGGACTCTTTAGGAGAGGGAGAGGATTAGAGATGGAGCGGCCGCGCAGGATTTCATTTTAAAAATTTTCCCTCCAGACTTTTTATTTACATCCCTCAGAATGTCTCCGTTGGACGGGCGCTCCTTGGAATCACTGATTCCTATTCTCTCTGCATCTGGAGCTGCTCACAAAGCTGGATGTCCAGTCTGAGGCGAGAAATCAGGAAAAACGGACTGTGGCCAAGGATGAATCCCCGACATCAGTCCTCTGCTCTGCCCGGCAACCAGCGGTGCTGCTGATCCCTGGAGCCATACCTCTGCCCCGGGCTTGTCTGCACCTGCGACGACCACCCTTCTCTGTGGAACCCCGTCCTGCCGAATCTTTCACTCTTAGCTATCTGGCTCCAGCCTCTTCTACTGGGACTCGCCCAACCACATCAGACTGTGCCTCTCCTTTCTGTCCCCAGATTCACAGAGCACTTAAGAATAATTATCCAGCTTTACTCTCCTCCTCCTCCTCTTCCTCCTCCTCCTCTTATTATTATTAATAGTGGGAGGAGGAGGAGGAAGAGGAATAGTAGTAGTAGTAGTAGTAGTAGTAGTAGTAGTAGTAGTAGTAGTAGTAAGAGTAGCAGCAGCAGTAGTAATAATAATAGTAGTAGTAGTAGCATTAGTAGTGGTAGTAGTAGTAATAATAGTATAATAGTAGTAATAGTAACAGTAGTAGTAGCAGAAATAATAGCAGTAGCAGCAGGAGTAGTAGTAGCAGAAGTAGTGGTAGTAGTAGTAGCAATAATAGTAAAATAGTAATAGTAGTATAATAGTAGTAGTAGTAAGAGTAGTAGCAATAGCAGTAGTAGTAATAATAATAGTGGTAGTAGTAGCAGTAGTAGTGGTAGTAACAATATAGTATAGTAGTAGTAGTAATAGGAGAAATAGTGATAGTAGTAATTGTAGTTTAATAGTAGGAGCAATAATAGTAATAGTAATAGTAGTATAATAGTAGTAGTAGGAATGGAAATAGCAATAATAGTACTACTAATAATAGTAGTAATAGTAGTAACAATATAGTATAGTAGTAGGTGAAATAGTGGTAGTAGTAATTGTAATTTAATAGTAGTAGTAATAATAAGAATAGCAGTAATAATACTAGTAATCATAGTAGTAGTAATAGTAGTATAATAGTAGTAGTAGCAGCAGCAGTAGTAAGTAGTAGCAGTAGTAATAGTATAATAGTAGTTGTAGTAGTAACAGTGGTAGTATTTTTGTAGAAGAGCACTGAAAATTATCATCAACATGATTGTCTTTAGGCTTGAGGGGTCATCTAGTCCTATCTATCCCTGAAGATGAATCAATAATCAAGATGAATTAATCCCCAACAGGAGCCCAATAAGTTTCTATTAGGTTGTAAGTTCCTTGAGAGCAAGGATTCCTGACCTCTTTTATATCCGTAGTACTTAGCATGTCCCCTGGCACATAGTAGGGGCTTAAATAGTCATTAATTGATTATTGATTTCCCCTCAATATACCAAGCACTTTGAGGATGGGGCCACGCCTTAATGGCATCTGGGGTCTGTGTGTTTAAACCACCTGTGCATCAGGAGAAAGATGGTTCATGTTGGAAAGATAAGGTTTAAGGATTAAAGGAAAATTATGGATTTAAGGTTATGGATTAATCCATAAAATAGGGTTATGGGTTAATCCATAAAATTATAGATTAAGAAAAGAAGTCAACAGAGTGACATTTTGACTTCTTTCTACACTTGTATCTAAGCATCAGCTAAACTGGTCTACCATCTGCCATGCCAAAGCTTTATATCCCAATGCCTTTTCTCACACTGTTCCCAGTGCCTGGAATGCCATCTTTCCCTTTCTTTATTTGTTGAATTCATTGAAAGTCTATTTAAAATGCCAGCCTTCCCTTCACTGATTCTCCTGTTAGCAGCAAGCATTTCCCTAGGACCTCATCACCACTTTTGTTCCTTTTTTACTGCACTTATGTAACGTGGACTATATATTGTTGTTCAGTTAGTTTGTCATGTTTGACTTTTAACTACTCCATTTGGGGTTTTCTTGGTCAAGATAATGGAGTGGCTGGCCATTTCCTTCTCCACGTCATTTGACACACAAGGAAACTGAAGCCAACAGGGTTAAGTGGCTTGCCCAAGGTCACACAGCAAGTAAGTGTCTGAGGTTGAATTTGAACTCACAAAGAAGTCCAGCCCAAGCACTGGACCACTGGACTATCTAACTTCCCCAAAGAGTATATATTGTAGTTGCTCCTATTTGTGTCTTCTCCCTCCACAAGATAAACCACATGTTGGTTAGAGACTGTTTCCCCAGCCCCCATCATAACATTTGATATACATAGGCACTTAAATATGTGTTGAATGATTGAATGAATGAATGAATGAATGATTGAATATTAATTCAAGAATTGGAGAAACAGGGGGCAGCTGGGTAGCTCAGTGGATTGAAAGCCGGGCCTAGAGACAGGAGGTCCTGGGTTCAAATCTGGCCTCAGACATTTCCCAGCTGTGTGACCCTGGGCAAGTCACTTGACCCCCATTGCCTACCCTTACCACTCTTCTGCCTTCAAGCCAATACACAGTATTGACTAAGATGGAAGGTGAGGGTTTAAAAAAAAAAGAATTGGAGAAACAGCCGATGGAAATATCTCTGGAAAAGTACTGCAGAATGACAACCTCTTAACTTCTCTTTTTACTCCATCAACATGCACTGACTCTTTTTTGTCACCCAATGATAGAGATCATTGACCCTGGTGACCAAAACTGGAAACTTCCTTCACTAGAAGAAGGAATCATAAGGGGAAAGTCTCCTTTAAGAGTAGATCCCTAATGAGAGCTTGTAGCAAAAGGTCTTGCTCAGGAAATGTTGATGATGAGACAATGAGTGAGACCCATCTCTTCACAGCTGCACATCATGTACAAGACACCAGAGAAGGTGCTACTGAAGAACTGTGTAAACGGCAGTTCCCATGACCCGAGTGGCTAGCTGGCTTTTAGTGATCATTTTCTCAGAACTGTGTTTATCTCTTGCAAATCACATAAAGCATATGAGAGAGATGAGAGCTGGGATGGTGTTATGAGGACAAAGCATAGAACTTCTCAGTGAATGGGAGGAGCAAGACAAAACTAGTGAGAGACAAAGAAACAATGCTTTGCAATTTTAAAATATGGATTAAATGCTTATATGTATAAGGCGGCATGAAGTAGTAGATAGAAGTCTGGTAAAGGAGTCCTAATCACTTCGGCTGAGTCACAGCTCTGAGGGCTGCATCACCTCAGACATTCCCAAAATGGGCGCCACCACCCCCTGGTGGGTGCTGCAGTGATCCAGGGAGGCAGTGATGGCCACAGGTGCATTTGGGGCCAGTGAATAACTGTAAGGGGGCAGTGATAGTATGTGACAGGGGGCGCTAAGTAATATTTTTTTCTGGAAAGGGGGCAGTAAGCCCTAGACAAAGCATCTTGGATGTTCTACAAGTGAAGATTATTATTTAAAGAACGATTAATGATTTCCATTAGCAGAGAATATCCCCTACACAACTGAAATCACAGGTCCAGATCAAAACAAATGGCCAGGACAAATAAGTAGCAAAAGGCTAACTATTGGATAATTCATGATCTTGTCCCAATTGATCTAAATTAGGTAAAGCCATGGTGCTGAACCTAGGTCACACATACCAGAGAGGGCACTCAGAGCCCTCTCTGTGGGCACACCTGTTGCTGCCCCAGTACAGAGCTTGCCAGAGTTTGTTACTGGAAAGCCAGAGGGGCTCAGGGCCAGGGCTGCTTCCCTCTCACTCTCCACACTTGCCTTAATATATCAAAGGTTCACTATCATGGATCTAGAAGAAGGGACAACTAGATGGCTCAGTGGATAGAGATCCAGGCCTGGGTTCGGATCTAACCTCAGATATATCCTAGCTATGCAACCATGGATAAGTCACCACCACTATCCAAGAGCCCTACCTTTCTTTGGCCTTGGAACCAGTATACATTATTGATTCTAAGATGGAATTTTTAAAAATTATCTAGAGAGGAACACTTCACATAGACAGTATTCATCCTATGAAGAATTCTGTGCTGTCTCTCCCATACCCTTCAACGGAGTGTTTCTGGTAAAAAGAGTCTAACCAACTAGTAATTTTCCAAATGAGATTTAAAGACTTAATGTCTTGAGAACTCAGGCAAAGGAATAACTTCCTGTCCCTAGAGAAAATGTTCTCTACTCCCCAAATTAAAACATCTCTAAAGATTAAACCCAGCATTTCCCAGTGCTCCTTTGATATGCTAGGTCTGGGAGCAATGTCTGGTCTCGGCAGGCTGGCCTGGCTTTAGTATATTAGATCATACTGGGATTCTTGAAAACGCTTTCTTGTTGGTGAATGGTGTGTATTCAACTTTGAGGATCTACCCTTCATCGAGGGTATTTAGCTTTCTTGACCACACGCAGTGCATAGTAATAATGATGATGATGATGATGATACCGTATATAACACTGATGTTCTTGTCCCACCTTTTCAGAGCCAGGTCTGCTTGCTATTTTGCCTCTCAAGGTTCCAGAGCATCCTGAGAAGTTTGGGGAGGAAGTCTTTTCTCTATTGCCACTGGTTTAGCCTTTATTGACCATATTCTACCCTACCCTACCCCGATTTGTTAAGGGGCCAGTAGCATTGTGTAGTTTTTACAGAGAGATATTTACTTCAAAGACCTAGCAAGGGTAAATGGGCAATAAACATTTTCCTGAATACCTCTGGGTTATCCTCTCCTCTGAGCCACCTTGGTTTCTAAGGGAGCTCAATCATAATTTAGGGGCAACTAGGTGGCACGATGGATAGAATGCTGGACCTGGAGTCAGTAATACCTATCTCCCTGATATAACATCAATGTTATATTCAAATCTCTCCTCAGACATTTACTAGTTGTTTGACCCTGGGCCAGTCACTTAACCCTGTTTGCCTCAGTTTCCTCACCCATCAAATGAGATGGAGAAGGAAATGACAAACCACTCCAGTATTTTTGCCAAGAAAACCCCAAACAGGGTAAGGTAGAGTCAGACATGAGTGAAAAATGACTGAACAACAATAAGAATCACAACTGAGTTCAGTTCCTACATAGCACTGGTCCCACCAAGTCCATATCCAGATGCAGCATGACTGATGGACGAATCCTTCCTCTGGACTGGAGTTCTGAAATCTTGAAGAGTGTTCCTTGTCTTCGGACATCAATATTGTACTGGCTGCCAAATCAAGCCTGATTTCTGACTACCAAATTTCTGTGGCTACCCCTCTCAACCAAGGTCGGAGACTCTACTACCTTCAGAGAAAATGAAAAAGAACAAATGAATAGGCCAAAGAGGCCTGAATAATTCAACCTCTGTCTTGGGTTCGAGTTTGAAGGGAGTTGTGGAATTGTTGATTGGCTAACCTTTAATTAAATATCCTAGTTAAACTGTTACCAAGGAAGCCACCTTCAAAAAGGAAAAGTATCTCTGCTTCCTGAAGGGAAATCTAAAAAGTGCTCCCATGAGAACTCACTATTGCAAAGGTCCCATTCAAAACAGATAGCAGCCACATTGGGACTGCCATTAGAAACAATGGAGATTTATGTCACCATCTGTCTCTGGTAAATTTAAATGATTGTGTCATTCTTAGCTACAAGGTTCTGGCAGCAATATCACTGATATCAGGAAGGAAAGAAGGATGTGAAAAGCCAAAGTGGTAGTCCATCTCAGCTAAAAGGGAGGAAACTGAAGCCCAAATAAATTCAATTAGAGAAAGAACCAGAACTAAGACAGGAGTCTCCTAACTCATGGGATTTC
>NW_025359607.1:0-5491 GCF_016433145.1 Gracilinanus agilis | reverse complement strand
AGTTCAGTACCTCATACTGATTGGCCTAAAGGCAGAACCAAGCATGGAGAGCACCACCAGACCAGGAGACTGTCATTTGCCCTCAGAGTTCTCTGTTCCTTCATGAGTATCCTGAGAAGCAGTCCCTGTGGTGCCTGATTATCCTCAGATCCTCTCCTTAGCTCCATTGCAGAATGCCCATGCCCAGTACATGATTCCTGCATACTGAGCTCTTCCTTGCCTTTGTAGGGTTCCTTCCCAGAGATAATTTCTCTTTATTCTTCCCCCTACTTCTCCCCCAGGGTCCCCAAATTCCTAAGGAGAGAGCAAAAGTAAAATGATCTGGGAGCCTCTTCTCCCAAAAAACTAATAAAGTCACCTTTGTGACTCCATGTCCCTGTCAGCCTTCAGCACCAGCTCTATATGGAAGTTTCCCCATCCATTGTGGATTCATTGGTCCAGGGGTGGATTGAAGAGGTGGGGGTGGGAGTGGGGTGGAAAATGGCTTCACTTGCAATTTCAGGACTCTCAGGCTCAGCCAGACTCTCATTTCTGAACCTCTTCCTCCATCTCTCTTTGTTTCTGCAAAACTCATTTCTTTAGCTAAGTACATCTCTGGGCTCTAAAAGTCTCCAGCATGCTCATCCTGCCACATTATCATGCCACCAAGTCTTGCTTCTTGAGGTCCAAGTTCTGCTTTCAAACCAGCTCCTGGAGCCAACTAGACCACTTTTTAGCCTTTCCCATTACTGACCTGGTTGTGGTCTAGCTCCAAGCCTAATCTGTCTAATTGTTGATGATGTTAATAACTCACAAATGATGGGTGCATTGTAGGGGACAGAGAAACGGTTGACAAATGAAGAAACATAGAGAATGAAGCTCAGGTTGGTCCTGGGTTCTTTCCTCACTTTCCTCAATAGTCCTATTTGTGCCTCCAGGGCTTGGTTCTCTTGAGTTGTGGATCAAAGGACCCATCTCAGCTTTCAGTTTCTTTTTCCAGAAACTTTAAATTCTTGCTAGAAGAATTGGCTGCTCTGGGCTAGGAGAGATCCTCTCATTCTACCTCTGTCCCCAGCCCTAACCCATTCTATGTTCTTGCTTGGGATTCAGACAATGCCACCTTCAGGATTCAGATCTTTGGCAAAAATGGAAAGAAAAGGACAAACAATCAGGATCCCAGGACAGTAACCTGGACAATCACTCTTTTTCACCTCCAGTTTTGGCCTCCAATCTTCCTTGAATTTCTCTGCTGTTGCTGTTACTGAATGAGTCCTAGATGACTGTGTACAACTCTGTGCTGCTACTGCTTTAAGCCCTGCCTGCCTGCATGAACAAAGGAATGAAGGGCTCTGTTTCTGGTAATGATAAGCAGTGCAGTGTTGAAAGGTCCCATTGCCACTCTTGACCTCAGTTGTTTCATCCAAGAAGTAAGGACCCTCTGTGGTTTGGCTTCCCTTGTTCATCTGCCACTTTTCCTGGAAGTTACCAAGGATCTCTTAAATTGCCTGATCTAATGTTTTCCCACCAATCCTCCTTCTTGACCTGGCTACATCATTTGACAGTGAAGACCATCTTTTCCTCCTGAAGAGAAGGATGATATTGCTCTTTCCTGGTTCCCCTTCTATCTGTCTGACTGTGCCTTCTTGATCACTTTTACTGAGTTTTCCTGCTTATCTTATGCACCAACTGTGAATGTCTCTCAATACTTTGCCTTGGACCCCTCTTTCTTTTTTTTTTTTATTACTCTCTCTTTTGTGATTTTATCAACTTTCATTCATTGTCTCTATGCTGATGATTCTCAGATCAATTTATTTTGCCCTGATCTATTCTCTAACCTTCAGATCCATATTACCAATTGCCTCTTGGACACTTCAAACTGGATGTCTTCTAAGTAATTATCTCATCCTTTGTGACTTCCCACTTATTCCTTCATCTCACATAACCCATTGTCAATAGTCCTATATTGGGTTTAGCAGTGGAGAATTAGTAGCTTTGTTCTTGGATCTCTGACTCTACTGCCAAATCCAATATATAACTACTACATACTGAAGTTTAATAAAAATTTTTGAGAAGAAAGTGAAAAAGAAACCTAAGGAGCTAAAGAAGGAGGCACAAAGGGAGAGGGAGGAGAAAGAAGAGAAAATAAAAGACTCCATGCGGGGGAGGGGGGGCAGCTGAGTAGCTCAGTAGATTGAGAACCAGGCCTGTAGACAGGAGGTCCTAGGTTCAAATCTGGCCTCAGACACTTCCCAGCTGTGTGACCCTGGGCAAGTCACTTGACCCCCCATTGCCTACCCTTACCACTCTTCTGCTTTGGAGCCAATACACAGTAAAGGTTTAAACAAATAAAAATAAAAAAGTAAAAGACTCCATGACCTTCCCCTTGAACTAGTTTCATTAATGAATACTCTCATTTTTAAGAGATGAGGAAGGATATTTATTTCTTCATGGGAAAGAGTTGTATTTTCCTCAACAGAAGCTGGAGATAAAGGCCAGAATCTAGCAAAATGATTCAGATGTCATACTTTCAGAATATATTTGAATGCCATTTATTTTGAGCATGACTGGAAAGGAAAACAAAATTAAGATAAGCTCACCTATACTGTGAGGGGGTGAGAAGACAGAAATGGTTGATAGTTCATCCTGAGGGCACTAGAAGCTGTTGGACTTTGGTTAATACTTGGGCTAACTAACTAGCATCAAGATGCTGAGACATTGAGCAGATGCTAAGCTTTTCCAAGTATTAGAGGTCCTCATCTGCCAACATGAATTTCATCCTGCACTCACAGGAAGCTACAAAAGTTACTCCCCATCTAGAAAGCCTGTTCTTCACTGACAATGGTATACACGGAAAATCTCCCTTCTTACAGAAATAATGAGATATCAGACTGAAAATGGGCCCCAGAAATTACTTAGTACCCTTCATACAGGTCTAGGACATTGAATAATCAATCTTATCAATGAGGGGAAAGTACCATATAACTGGTTGAGCTACACAGCTACACTAGAAAATTCCCTTTCTATTTCCTCATCTGCTCCTCAATTTCAACCTCTTTTAGTCTGGCTTTTGTCACTACTTTTCAACTGAGAGTCCTCAGTCCCAAGCATCCAAAGATGATTTAGTTGTTAAAACCGATTCTCAGACTTTATTCTTTCTGATTTCTCTATTTTTGTTACTGTTGACTCTCTCCCCTACTACATTTCTTTGATCTGTTTCCCTTTCGCTGTTTTCTCCTACTTTTCCTATCTTTTTGATTAATTCTCATTCTACTTTTCCCACTTACAATTCCTGTCCCAATCTTTGTTTTATATGTCTCCCAAATTTCTGTTCTGGACCCATTTTCTCCTTTCTGTTCCTATTTACAACCACCACCACCACCATCAGCACAGCAACTACTACTGGTGTAGCTGCAGTTGCTGTAATGAGGTTATCTGTTGGATACCAGCCCAGCATGTCTTTCCCCTCTCCTCTTGGAAGCACGCACTGGACACATCCCAAGCTGTCAGCTGCTCCACCATCCCAAGGACAACATGCCTTATGCTTGCCTGGGTACAAAAGGATGGGTGGGCTGCTGGGAGTTGTGAAGGCTGTAAGAGGGAGTAATGAGATTATCTGGCTGTCCCCAAGGACTAGAACTCTCTCTTTTGCCAGCTTCCATTTCTGGTCCTCTTGGCTTCCCTTAAATTGGAACTAAAATCTCACCTTCTGCAGGAAGCTCTCTCTTTTAAAAAATTTTTTTATTTAGAATGTTTTTCCATGGTTACATGATTCATAATCCCTGCCTCCCCTTCCCCCCACCCAAAGCTGACAAGTATTTCCACTGGGTTAAACATGTATCATTGTTCCAACCTATTTCCATGTTATTCATATTTGCAGTAGACTGATCTTTTAACATCAAAACCCTAATCACATTCCTATCATACTACATAATTGATTGTATATTTTTCTAATGCATTTCTGGTTCCATGGTTCTTTCTCTAACCCTTTTTCATTTCAGTGCATCCTGTGTTATTGGAAATCTTGTACCTTTGAACTACATTTCCTTGGAGCCCACTGTCTTTCTGTAGATACATGCTGACATAGACAAGGTTAAATTTGAGGGATTTCAGGGATAGGACTCTTCCTTCCTATGGCAGCTTGGAGTTTGGAACTTGGGCTGTTTGAACAGGTAGATTAGCCATGGGCATGTGGTTTTATGTTATTACTTATTTATTCCTTTATTTCTGGTGATTATTGGTAAATTTTTATAAAAATATATTTGAAATCATTATATATTAATTTTAATTTTTACACTCCTTTTGTGAATTATTTCCTATTTATTCTGTATATAGCTTACTTTGTTTGCATGTTGATTCCCCCATTAGGTTGTATGCCTCTTGAGGGCAGGAACTATCTTTTGCATCTTTTTGGATCCCCAGGGCCTGGCACATAGAAAGTGCTTAATAAACATTAGTGGCTTGATTTTTACTGCTGCTGATGCTACTATTACTAGCCAGAATTTATGTGGTACTTTGTGGTTTGCAGAACATTTTATATATGTTATCTTATTTGACCCTCATAAGAACTCTGAGTAGGTACTTTTAATTACTATTATCATCCCCATTTTATAGATGATGAAAGAAACTGAGAAAGTCAAGTGACTTTTCTAAGGGAAACACAGAGTTAGTGAGTATCTAAGGCAAGATTGCAACTAAGATCTTCCTGACGCTGAGCCCAGTACTCAATCCAGCACATTATTCAGTCCACTAGGTGATCTCCTCAGATGACATGGACTGAATTCTAATCTGTATGCAGATGATTTTCCAAATCTACATATTGAGCCTTTCTCTATCTTCTGAACTCCAATCTTGACTCAAAAACTGCCATTTCAACAATCCCACCTGGATGACAAAAAGGAATCTCAAACTCAACATGTCCAAAATAGAACTCATCTTCTGCATGAAATCCATTCCTCTACTTTTCCCATATTCTTTTTTAAATTTTTTAAATTTTTATTTTTTGAACTTTAGAAACCAAATTCCTCCTACCCCTTTATTTTTTATTTTAAACATTTATTAATATTCATTTTTAACATGGTTACATGATTCATGCTCCTACTTTTCCCTTCACCCCCCGCATTCTCCCCGACATACATTTCCACTGGTTTTATCATGTGTCCTTGATCAAGACCTATTTCCAAATTGTTGGTAGTTGCATTGGTGTGGTAGTTTCGAGTCTACATCCCCAATCATGTCCACCCCAACCCTTGCGTTCAAGCAGCTGTTTTTCTTATATGTTTCCTCTCCTGCAGTCCTTCCTCTGGATGTGGGTAGCGTTCTTTACCATAAATCCCTCAGACTTGTCCTGGGTTTTTGTATTGCTGCTGGTACAGAGGTCCATTATATTCGATTTTACCATAGTATGTCAGTCTCTGTGTACAATGTACTTCTGGCTCTGCTCCTTTCACTCTGCATCACTTCCTGGAGGTCTCTCCAGTTCACATGGAATTCCTCCAGTTTATTATTCCTTTGA